>NW_028139360.1:0-95602 GCF_965202585.1 Thalia democratica | reverse complement strand
GGGCCATTTGAAAAAAGTTTTGGAAATCCTGATCAATAGGATAGTTTTTTTGTGTCCAATTGAAACTTTAGTACTTAACACGTAAAAATTGTTAAAATTCTAGGACTTGTAGTGATTTATGTTCAAAAATCAGGGAATTTAAGAATTCCAAATTATTTAGTAACTTTATATGTATAAAAATGGCTTGACCCACTTTCCCCTATGGGTATTAAACAATTAGTTTTTTTTCACATTCTGTAATCAATAACTTTGGTTTTGTCTAGTTTAGACAGTTGTTTAGAATTTTAGTGGAAGTTACAATGTTGCATTTGTTCTAAAGATAACTCTGTATATAAATAGCTAATAAAACTGTTAATTAGTTACAAACAATTAAAAGACTTGTTTTAAGCTTTTTAAGCATTATGATTTTAGTTTAAACGTTCATCTTAAAAATTATTTAATGTCAAAGTTAAATACTAACCGTCATCTTTTCCAACAAACACCGGTCATTAGGAGCTTTTTCCTTTATATCTTCAATTCGCGGTAGTTTCTTGCTCTCCATAAAGTTTTTATACCAATTGTCAGCAAATTTTTCAGGATCTTTTAATAGCTCTTTAAAGGGGAAAGTATTTTTGTGGAAATCTCGCAAATTGCTAACCACTGGTTCATAATTACAGATCATTTTGGCCTAAATAATTAATTAGTTGACAAATATGTACTATAACTATGTTTGAATTAGCACTATAAAAAGCGGCAAGTTGAATGTATTGAGTATATTAAAATAATGTAGTCATTTTACTGAAAATGAATGACCAATGATTTGTAAACAAGGAAGTTACAGATAACTATTTTATTTCACTAAGATTATAAACTTTATCTTAAATTGAGTCTCTACCTCCAAAATTTAAAAAAAATCTGCACTATAAAAGACTTTAAAGTAATATTAGTAGCTGTACCACTAGTTCTGAAATTTAGTAGTTTTATGTAACTTACTCTCAAATACAAATTTAAACGTTTCGATTTATACTTATACAAACTTTTGTTGAATTCAATCAATAAAAAAATAGATAGTAACTTTTAATATACAAAATACTAGTAATTAAAATTTATAACTTTGATTAAAAAATGCGAGATAACCATAAAACTAAGATAAACTTACTCTTATCTGAGCAATGGTGTTCAGCGCTTTCTCACTGAGTTCCCCATATCTGAACATGGCGATATTTAAAAGCTCATTTGAGTATACTTCATGTTTTGGTGATACAATGTAAACATGCAGTTAATATATCCCTTTTTCATCCCTTTCCAAAACAGGAGGCAATTGAAAAAGACATTACCATGTTTCTAAAATATTGAACAAATTCAAATTTTCAATTAAAGACAAAATTCAGATCTTTTTATTTTAAAGTGTTTGACAAAAGTTATAGATACTCAGCGAAGCTACATTTTCTTAAAACAAAATATTTTTTGAAAAAACAACAATATACTAATTATTCACCAAAACTGAAAAAAAAACAAAAATAACCAAAATCCAAAGAACATAAAGTTTATTTAGCGCATAGGGGAGTAAACACTTTTTTCACAATTTGATCTTATTTTATTTAGTTACTACTAAGATAGTAGATGGTTTTTACAGCTTTAAAAATTCAAAATATTATATATTTGAGATATAGCTGGTCAAAGTCGGAGGCAACAACAGGTTTCTTATGGGAGGAGCAAACTATAACGGCAAATAACTAGAAATCAGTAAAAACTTTCTTCTCCTACGTTTTTTGAGATAACTACCTCAAAACTTCAGGAAGTGTTCCTTGATGTATTTAGAAAATTATATAGGAACAAAATTTAAATAAATTAAAAAATAAATTATTTTATAAAAAGTAAACAAAAAAAAATTTCATGTTTTTTGTTGTAAATTTTTAATCTTTTTATTTGTTTAAACTCTTTTCCGACAAAATTTTAGAATTAAAAATTTGAGATAGTTAATTCAAAAAACGTAGGAGAAGATATATTTTTAGTGATTTCTAGTTATTTACCGTTTTAGTTTGCGCCTCCCATAAGGAACCTATTGTTGCCTCAACTTTGACCGGCTATATCTCAAAAATATTTTGAATTTTTTAAATCTGTAATTAAAAACTATATAAAATAAGATCAAATTGTGAAAAAAGTGTTTACCCCTCCTATGCACTTAAAAACAAAACACAGTGTCGCACATTTTCTATGGGTTCTAGAAACGAACTGATGAACTCTAAACAAAAAAAATCTTAAACTAATTTTGCTATACTGCTTAGTTGTAAAGTTATGTAAAAAATATTTTTAAAGTCTAAAAATAAATTAATATTTATGGGTTTTAATTGTTAAGTACAGAAAAACTTCACAAAGTTCACTTTATTTTAAAATGATTGTAAATACTAACCAAACAGTAAAAGTCTGTGTGACATGAGTTAGTAATCACAATATTATTGTTATACGAAGCAAAATAAGCTAATAGTAGCCAATATTAAACGTGTTGAATGAAACAAACTATTTTACGAAGTTTTCTGGTGAAATCTGTTTCAAGTTTTATTTGAAAAATTGATTCAAGTTTTGCCACAACACCCCGCGAGTCGATTGAACGGCAACCTTCAAACATTATTCTTAAAATGTTGTACATTGTTGCAATTCTATAAGCTCTTTTGGAGAGAGAAGAGAAATTTTCTGTGTTTGGATTATCGAAGTACTTTTGGCATGCAGCAAAAAATTAAACCAAGACTTGTAAATGTAGACGAATTCGTTTTCTTCAAAAATCTGTTCGATTTATGTTGATATATAGTTTCATAAAGGGATTTTAGAGTTTTAAAAAAGGAACAACAAAAAATTTTAATAACACTACTGGCTAGGGTTGCCATAAGTTTTATGATTTTTTTCCATGTTTTTTTAATTTCTTCGGGTTTTTGAAAATACAAATTTCTTTTGATTAGTTTGATTATAAAATTAAATTTGAGGTAAAAAACTCTTTTAGAGTATCGAAAAGATACTGTAATGCTACTTTAAATGCGTATTATATAATAAAATTCAAATGATCCTTAAAAAAATTATATGATAAGTTTTTTGAGTCTATTCAAAATTTCATCATTTAACATGAAAAAATTGTTTCAAATTAATTCCTGGTTGTTTTTTTTTTTAATTTTGTTTTCAGAATTCTAGATTTTTTTTTGACGAAATTTTGAAACACCAGGTTTTATGGGAGCCATGCACTGGCTCACATAGCTGAAAGAAACATAGTTAATAAGCTTATAAAATTATTTTACAGTGTAATCTTTGAAGAAAGTATCTAAAGCATTTGAAACGTGTATTTTAAAAGGTGCTACACATTTGCTCTATCAAAACGAATTAATTTAAACGAAAAAAATATTGAAACCTTAGGATTAAGACAAACAAAATCCATCAGAAATTCAGATACAGTACTTTCGTATGTAAAAGTTAGACGTACAAAAACGTTGAATTAGTATCAATTTAATCAAATTCTATACAACTGTCTGTTTAAAATTATGTAAAATCTTCAACAATTTTACTGAAAACTATTAAAATAGAGTCAATACATCAGAAAATAAAACATTTCAACTAGCTTTTGTCAACAAAAATGTATGCTTTAAATCATTGCACAACATAAAACATACTAACTCCTTTTCGGCTAGTTCTAACTGTAAATTTTGCAAAGAGTTTTTCTAAATCTTTGGAAACAATATTGACTTCATTTTCATTAAACTTATGAAATCCAAAAACATCTTTTCCCTTCTTTTTCAATTTATTGAAAACGTTATCGTTTATAGATTTAGACAAGTCTTCTAGCTTGCCCGTAAACTTAAAAATTGTGTCATTGAAAAACTTTTGTACTGTTTTCTTATTCTCTGGGGTGAATTTGATAGCCTGTTTTGTTTTAACATTTCTAAAAATAAGGTTTTAAAACCTTTTAAGTTTAAGCAAATTCAATAATCGGGTTTCTCACAAAGGTCTAGAGGTTTCAAACTTTATTACTTAGTTTAACTTAAAACTTTAACTTAAAAATTCTTAGTATGCATAAATTTAATATTTTGTAATATAAGCATTTACATATATGTACACATCCATAAAAATTATGAACTTTTTTAACCATAATTGACTTAAAAGTCAAGCATTAATTATTCTGAATAGGTAAACTTATTTAATTTCACTAACTAAGTGTGTTAAAACTTATATCATTAATTACTAAAAGTATTTAAAAATAAAATTAATTTAATTCAATATACTGTTAGTAAATTTTTACTTTTTTAAAATTTTACTTCAAATCAAACAATTACATGACTTATTAAATAAACGGGTTGACTTTAATTTGTTGAGCTTACTTCTACTCAAAAACAATGTTAAAGGCACAAACGCTATAAAAGGTTTAAGTTTACATTTTAAACTGATTAAATCTGGTCCTCTGCATCTCAAACACAACACTAATTTTGTTAAGTATAACAAAGTATTATTTAGCTCCGATAAAGTTATAGAAAACAAGATCATCTTGATAAAAACAATATGATCAACTTTTTACTTTAGCAACAACCATAACATTATGTCTATGAAATAAGCCGTTTATTTCTAACTTTTACAATTTATTTTTTTGTAAAAATTAAACTGGTCAATAGTGTCTAATAATGACCTTAATATTATCAGTTTGATGGGCAAGAAACTGGGTGGCTTCCTGGAATGGTGAATTTTGTTTCCTAGATCAGGAAAATTCCCCTTATGGTCACCACAAACCACACTTCCTCCCAGCATGCCGGATGATGATCCAAGTTCGGGTTTTCCCTATGATGATACGTCAGCAGTTTCAATTGAGGTCGTACAGGGCAGCAACATTCGCTAAAATAAAAATATACAAATTGCAACCGCCCAGGTCTTAAGTTTTATACTCTTCACTTATCAACAATGTGATGAAAAATGTAGTATTTAAATCTCAGATACTAATCAAAAATATGAGACATGAATCTTTTTAAAATAATTTTTATTGAGCAAACGTGATTGTTTTGTATATATTCATACATAAAAACTTTGTGATGAACATATAATTATTTGAAGTGAAATGTCGGTGATATCATAATGCAATCGTTCATCTTTATGCAAATGTTTTCACTTAAATTTATGTTTAAGTTAGTTCTATTTGAAACAAAGTTAAAATTATGGTCATTAATTGAACAAGTTTATATACATTTAATTTGTTATATACAATAAAAAGAACAACCTTGTTATATAACTGATGAAATGTATTCACATTCAGCTAAAATATTTGTTTTCACTATATATATAAACAAACCTATTACAGAAGATGATGGCTTGGTTGATCTGCAATTTAGCGAACAGTGTGTTGAGGCAATGCACTTTCATTTTCTCCTCAACGTAAGCGTAGAACTGGCTGACTCCCTTCAAAGTAAGCTCCTCCATAAAGTTGATCTCGTAGGGATTGTTCATGTGTCTGTTGAAAATTTACAACTTCAACTTTTACAACAGGATTTAAAACAAACAGTGATGATTGTTAATAAAATGTGTAAAAACAAACTTTAACATAATAAAAATAAATATTTGTTAAGTGATACACATCAGTCATTCATAGGCTAGAAAATAGTATTAACATTTCACAGTACATTTCAATTGCTATAGTAGATAGGCTATTTCTGTAACGTTTTGAAAAAAACTGACTCTCTTGAGGTAGCCAGTTGAACAACTGTATCTTAGCATCATACGCGTATGCTTTACTTTACATTATTAGAAAGGATGTTGTATCGTGTTGAGGCTAAGGCGGGTTGAAAGGCTACTGTTATAAAGTGTATAGGCTTTTATGCTTGAAGTTTGTGAAGTCGTCGCGACGAGTATATGATAGCAAAAGGCTGCAGCAGCTGACGAGAGTGGCTGTTGCAGGGAAAACATAACGCGTGAAAGCAGAACTGGCAATTTAAGTACTCTTGAGACAGCGGTAAGCAGTGAACGGGTAAGAGACTGAAGCAGGCAGTCTAGAAAGAACAAGAGACCTTAGCAGGTCAAGTGGCAAGTGCAGAAGGTAAAGACGGCCGTAGTAGGTTGATAGAAACAACTGCACTTGGCAAGGTAAAAGCTCTGACTTGAAAAGCAGTGAACGGGTAAGAGGCTGAAGCAGGCAGTCTAGAACGAACAAGAGACCTTAGCAGGTCAAGTGGCAAGTGCAGAAGGTAAAGACGGCCGTAGTAGGTGAATAGAAACAGCTGCACTTGGCAAGGTAAAAGCTCTGACTTGAAAAGCTGCGAACGGTGCAAACATGAACTAACGTGCGATTTTAGAGGTGAAGAAAAAAACGGGGCGACTCTAGAATGTGCGCGGTCGGGAGGTGAAGCACTCGTATAAGCAGGTGAAGAAGCGGGTGAATGTTGCAAGCCGCTTTGAAGGTCAGAGTTGGAGTTATTTGAAGGCGTTTTTGAGGGGAGTAGAAGCTTCAAAAAAAAAGTTGCGAAAAAGCGGGGGAAGATTTTTTTGAAAAAAAAAAATAGATTGAAAAAAAAATTGGGGAAAGAGATTGAGAATTGGAGAATAATGAAAAAAAAATTGGAAAAAAAAAGGGCCGAAAGGACGAAAAATTGCGCCGCGGCGCAATTTTTCGTCCTTTCGGCCCTTTTTTTTTCCAATTTTTTTTTTCATTATTTTTTTTGACCCTTGTCGAATAGTTCGACAAGGGTCTATTTTTTCCCAAAAAATTATTTTGACCCTTGTCGAATAGTTCGTAACTCTCTTGAGGTAGCCAAGTTAATGTTTTCGGTTGTATTTCTTTTATTCCACTTACTATTTGAGTACCTTTTTTGTTACCAGTTTTTTTCTACTAAACCAATAAAAAATCCCCTAACCAAAAACTGGTTAATAGTCGCTTTCAATTCACCAAGTATTATACTTTTATATTATAAAGTGATAAGTTTGAGAATTCAAAGCTTTTTTTCTAAGTATAGTATCACCTTGATTTATTAATGCTCAAAAAAAACTTTTATTAAGGTTATCTGGGGTTTTAAAAAAACCTAATCGTTTATTTAGTTTTTAATTTTGTAAATAATTTATCTAATTGATAATTGTTGTAATTATAATAGTTTTTAATCGTATAAGATACAGTTAAAACTAAAACGATGATATTTTTGACAAGGGAAATAAATCGAAAGTTGTTAAAAAAGTTTAACAACATTCAACACTTGTTCTTATCATATTTGTTTTAGTTGATAAATTAGTTTAATTTTTTTTTAACTGACAATACTTAACGTAATTTTTTTTTTAAATATTAAAATATTTTAATTGCATATCATGTTTAAAGAAGATCAACATTTTAGTAGCAGACTTTTGTCTTTTCATTTACATATGTTTATTTTTAAATGGTCATTTTAAAATAAGCGTTTTAAATACTAAATATGACTTAATACTAAATTTTAAACATTAAAAAAAGAAGATAAATAAGTTATTAATAAAAAACTTCATTTAAATTCGATTCGGATCTTTTTGGTGAAATACAAAATACAATGTATGATAAACTTTTATGATTGTTCATTAAAAATAAATTAAGAATGCTAAAAAAATGTTTACCTTTGTTCAACTACTTCTCAACATTCAATACTATGTAGGGATTCAGTCATCTTTAACTTATTTTAATTATACATAACCATTTACATAGATTCTGTCTGAAAACAGAGTTTAAACAGTTCTATAATATTATATTTAATTTGTAAATATCTCAAAATTAATCTTACTTTTTATACTAACTAACGTTTATACTAAGGGTCGGCAGATTCTAATATGATTCAGATTAGTTGAAAAATTTTCTTTACTTTAAAAAAAAAAGTAATTCTGTTTAATTTGTAACTATTTATACTACATCAGAGTTGAAACTAATAAATGCGAAAGCAGTTGTACAACACAGTAAAGTTTTTAAGTAACATAAAATAAACTTCTATTCGTAAGCTGCATAGCAAGTTTAGACAATAACTTAACAATAACTTGTTAAGGTTGAAGCAAAGAAAATGAAAATACTTCAAGTATTGAACTTGTTTCTTAAAAGTAATTAAAAACCGAACTTTATGTTCAGCATATGCAACATACTTTTTTTTTCATCGCAGGTCTTATAAAATCATTTTATTTTTACTTTATGTCTTACTAAGAATAACACGATCACAAGGTAGTCTTTAGAAAAAAAAAAAACGAAAACCAATACATTTATAGTTTATACTCTGCAAAATTTTAGCAAGGAAAGTTGGTAAATACTCCATAAAATTGTGAATAAAAAACAAACATAAACCGTACATAGTAAGTATATCTTATTTCTTAAGAAACAACTAACGATGGAGCACAAGTGAATAGTGTTAAATATCGAAGAAAAGTGCAAACGAACACGTGATAAAAGTTTTATATGTAACCATAAATTTTATTAACTAACGTTTCAGCTAAGTACAAGACTCTCAGTTGGGTTTATAACTAATTTTGCACTTCCAAAGGTTTTCATCAATAAAAGTAAATACTTTTAGTGTTTTTAAATATAAAAGATTTTATAATTATGTTAACTCTAGGCAGATACGTAATTATTTACAAATTAAAATTAGCGAAACAGATGTAATTTTCTCATTGACAAAGTTATTATTAAATAATGTTTTTGAGCAATAAAATAGTTCAACTCTGTTTGTATAATTAGTAGATAACACAATCAGTAAAAATAAGAAAAAGTAAAGTTAATAATTTTAAACTCTACTGCAATTAATGAGTTAAATTTTCTTATTAAAGTAGGTTATAATTTCAAAATAAATATTTATTTAAAACCAGTTTGCGAAATTTGACAGCATTTCAATGAAAAAAGGTTTTTATGACTATGATACTGTAAAATTTATAAAAACAGCCTACATTCATGCTTATACTAACGGTAAAACTATTTTTCAACCGCATGCATTGTTGTTTTAACTATAGTAGAATATTCAACTCATAACGGTGCATCTACTTGACAAATTAATTATTTAATGAAACCTTAAATACTTTTGTTTAAACACACACCTTATAAGGCTTGCAGACCTGGATTGTGATAAAAATTCGTTCGCGGGCCGGACTTAATAAAAAACGTCTTCGCGGGCCAAACAAAAGTTTTAAAAATTGCAGAACAAGTTCTTAAGAAAAATCTTGTAACAGTTATTTGTATTTAAAAAAAAATCTAATTTAATTAGTACAAATGCGAGTTTAAAAGTTATCTAACAGTACATTTAAATAGGTTTATTAACAGCAAATCAATTTTTACTTTTCAGGGACACAAATGAATAGATCGTTGGATAGATATTTTGTTGCCTTTTTTTTTTGCTAAGTTAAATGTTTTCGTTTTCAAAGTTAACATTTTAAATAAGAAACTATTTTAATTAATAGAAACAGAACGTATATGTAAACGAACAGCAGTTGTTGAAAAAATGAAGTCGAAGCTCCTTTTTATACAGTTTTAACACTATCAATAAAACACACTTTACTACTTCTATTAACTACACTAAGTGTAGATACAATAAATAAATGTTAAAACAGTTTTAACCGTGTGATGAATACTAAACAAGTTTTAATAAGTCTTATTTAACTAAGAGAGTTGTCATAGATTTAAAAACAAAATTAAGGTTTTTCACCCATATTTAGTATAAATTTAACTTAAGTTAAAAAACTGTATTTAATACTATAAAAACGTTAAATAAATACTGTAAATCTATTTTAAATATTATAGTTGGTTGTAACAAAAAACGCTTTATCTTTATGATATATTTCTAGTATCTAGTTAAAATTTCATAACTTTATTTCTAAAAATAGTTAAAAGCTCCAGCTACTTTTGAGTTTTTTTTTCAAAACTTCTCAACTCAAGGTTATTTTAACTTAATTGTCAAACTCCAGGTTTTTCCACGATTCTTGGTTTTTTTACAACTTTGAAAGGAATGAAAACATAATAAAAATAATATTAAACGATCTTAGCTTTTTAAAAACGTATACTTTTAGCTCTCGTTTTTTTTTTACTAAACGCATAAAAGAGAAATCGAATCCATAATTATTATTCATTGCCGCGAATTTTTATAAATAACGTTTTCAATTAAATTATTCTATTTATAGTTCAGTTAATAGTTCTGTTAACAGTTCAGTCAATAGTTCAGTTAACGTACTTGGTTTGAAACAAAAAAATACTTATTAAAAACTTAAATTATTTACAAGAGCAAAATTACACAATAACTGACATAGCACAGCTAAAAATTGCAATAGTACATATAACAACGCTTGAAAATAATGCTAAAAATAAATTCTCAAGTATTAATCTATCAATTTTTCTATGATAATAAATTCCCAAATGTAAAACAACAAACTCTCTGCCGCCAATAACCATAGTTAAAAGAATAACAAAAAAGTCGTTTTGTTAGTGTTTGCATGTACTAAATTACTAAAAAATAATTGTTTATTGTTTCTTTCTTTATTTACATGCTAAGTTTATTTAAACTTAGCTTAACAACTTTACTAGTACGAAAAAATCGTCAACTTACAGTTGTTAAAAAGATTGGTCAGAACAATGCGTTTGATCCATATCAACAGTATTGTTACATATAGGTCTGTCTCCGAAACTGGGGTGCCACTCTGAATTCGTCCACCACTGAATTCGCTCAACCGATGATTCCAAAAACCAATTGTAAGTTACAGCTTGAATTTCTTCACCACCTATTTGTTGCCGTTAGTATCAAAAAATGGCACTAAAATATTTTTTTTTAGTTAAATTGAATCAATAAAATTTATAAGGTTCTGAAGGCAACAATTCAAATGAAACAAAATAGCTTGAAATGTTTTTTAACATAACAACAATTCCTGTTTACAAGGTTTTGTGTGTATTATTTACTTTAAGTACTATAGCATTCAAACTAACTTTTATAAGTAAAATATATTCAAGTTTTTTATTAAGAACAAGGCATCACTTCAGCACAGAGTGACACTTTAGCACATTGAGCGGATTTTCAAACAGCTCTAGTATAGATCAATTGCAGCTTTGTTTATGTTTGTTTTTCAACAAAGCATGCGTTAGTGTTTTACGTAAACAAATTATTAATTCTAACCTTTTCAGCCTAGCTAAATTTCTAAATAAGTTGTAAGTAATTTTTTCAATGATTTAATAAAATATAAAATTTAAGAACACAAAATAAGTATTTCATAGTTCAATTTCCGTTTAAATTACCAACTTCTTGCTTTTTATTACTTATTTTTATCATTAAGTATAGTTTTTCTTTAAAATTAGAGCCTACAAAGTACTTTTTCTAACTTATCGCTACCTGCAAGTGATTTCTCTAAGTATAAACGGTAATTAGCTTATATAAGCTTCTCTGAATTACTTTTTATATGATGACAATTTTAAATCAAAAAAACTTCGGTGAGTATTCTTCCCACTAACTCACTGTTTAAAATGCTTAAAGTGCGTTATCAACAAGATGCTGAATTTATTAAGGTCAACTTTAAACATGTTGTTCTGTATAATACTAATTATTGTTTAACTTTTAATTTAAATTTATTGATCATACTAAATGAAGATACATGCAAGGTTACACTCCGTGTTTTAGTGCCACTTTCTGCAATATAGACACCGTGCTAAAATATTACTCTATACTAAAGTGTCACTATGTGCTAAAGTAAGGCTGTGCTTTTCTGACACCTACCCATTTATACTCGAAACGTCTCACAAATGCGCAAAGCATCTCTTTTGCACCTACATTATTTGGTTTAACTAAGAGCTTTTACAATTTAAAACTTTATCTTTAACTCGTTGTTTTCCATAAAACAAACAGTTTGCTAACTCATTATAACATTTGAAATTTTCGATCAAATATGCCAATTTGTGCAAAAGTGACTCTTCGTCCATTTCTGACACATATTTAATATTTAAATTCTAAGATATTATTAACAAAAAACATTACAAATTTTATCGAGATATATATATAAATTAATCCACAAGCTAAAATACTTGAGCTATTTATATACATTATATATCATTTTTATATACTTAAGGATAAACTAGAGAAAACTAAATCTAAATTTAAACAAAGAAACTAAGAAGAACTAAAAAAAGCTGTTATATATATATTTGTTGAAATCCAGTATAATTGTGTATCTATTTGTTTAAATCTTTGTTTCAAATAATTTTCAAAAACAATACGTTTTATGTATAATATTAAGTAGAAACTACAAATACAGATTACTTTAAATCACATTTTTCTAAAGTGAATGGTAAAGCCCTTTTTGGGCAATAATAGCAAGGTGGAAAAATTAAAAGAATAATTATATAGTGAATTGGTGATATTTTAAATTGGTAGCCGATTATTTTCAAATACCTGCCAAGGTCGTGATTATGAAAGGAGTTTTAGAAACCCTGCTTTGTTTTAATCAAACTTAGGTATAAATGAGTACTTTTAAATTATACTACTACCCGTTATTAGTACAAGTTTGGTCCTCAAAAAAAAATAGTCAAATATGTGTCAAAACTTTGTTTATAACCTACTAAGTATAAAAACACAACACAAACTTAAATTGAGTATTTTCTAAAATATGATGACTAAAACATAATTGATACTTTTTAGTACAAGCTTTTGATGCAAACACAAAGTTTACTACTAAACATATAAGCTGATTTATAGGTGAAAAATTGTCAATTGGTTTAACAGTTAAATATGTTTTAATTGACACTTAAAAAGTTAAAATACGATAAATTAAAATAAATACTTTTAGTATAACAAAACAAAACATTTATTCCAACTAAACAAAACAAACGCACAAAAGTATTTTTTACAATTCAGAGTTATTAAAAAAGAAACAGAGAAATATTTTACCGATGCACTGACACAAAACTGACTCTCCTATCAAACATGTTAGTAGTAATTTAATTATAATTAAACTGTAGACAACACATACAATGTAAGCGTATAAGATATTTGTAGTTGATAACGTTAACTTGTGAATACAACTAATAAATAAGAAACAATTGACTTTTCTTCTTAAACAGCTGAATTTAGATACAAACACTTTGATTAATGTTATTTTGATTAGCCTACTTATCTGAATACAGTTTGCAGAATCGAACATAATTATTTAATTAAAGGAAGATTTCTATAAGCTACCAAAAGTACAAGAAGAACTCGCATGCATGATTAAACGAATAGCAGAACTTTAACGGAAATTGCAACAAACTGCGCGACACTGAAGTGAAAGTGAAATGTTTTATAAAGAAAATAATTTTTATACCAAAGTTTCAAAATCAAACAATGATAAACATTATATTTTGTGTAACAAAATACTAAAAACAATAAAAAATTTGGTGCAGGTGTTCAAGCTTTGAAAGATATAATTTACTAACTTTACCAACTACTTCGTACAATACTTTAAAATAATATGGTGATTTTAAGAAAAACGTCTTATTTATTATATAATATATTGTTCTAATACGAGAGTGAGTTACTAACATTGCGTTATACTGCAAATAGCTAAAATGACAGTACAATTGATTATTTATCCATAAATTCTAAGTCAATTAATCATAATGATTGTTTATAAAAAACATAAAACTAATAGCAAAACTGACCATCATATCCTTTGTTGGCATTTGACGCAAACGTGTTCATCTGGTTGTTCATAGCAACGGTAGAAGACTTTTCCCCGCTTTCGAGTTCTAAATTGTTTATAAACGTAAGTCTTTGTGTATCTTTGTAACTGATTTTATTTTTATTAAACGTTGCTATTCTTACATATAAAATGTTTATTAGGTTTTTTTGTTATTAAAGAAAGCGATTGCAACTTTATTAAATTTTCCATAATTATTAAAAAAAGTCAACTTATTTTATACTACTTTACATTAAGTTTACTTTTAACAAAGAAGTAAAATTTCATTATAACTTTAAATAATGAACTTACACCAATCTCTCTCAAACTCATTTTTATAATCAGCCTGGTTAATAAAGAAATAGTAATTATACTATTAAATAATACCATTTTACTAGTTATAACTCACTTATTAGTTATTGCCAAAAAACTAATTTTATGTATATCAATTTCACCCAAGCTTATTTACGAGATATATTGGTTTATTGTATAACAATATAAAATTAAACATCTGAAGTTTATTTAACTTTGGTGAAAACTAAAGTTTAAAAAAAAATAATTTATACTTTACAACATTTTTGTTTAAAAACTTTAAATTTATGTTTCGTAGTTTATTAAAATATTTAGTTTACGACTCCACAGTATTTAATAAGCTCGTACAATACCATTACCATAGGTATTTACTAAAAACATATATATTTGTTTATAAATATTAAAACAGCAGATAAATTTTTGTTGTCCTATTTTATATCAAATTTACTATAAAGAAAAAAGTGAAAGCTTATTACAAAAAGGTTTGAATATTTCACTGACACCAATCTCTCTCAAATTCATTTTTATAACCAGCCCGGTTAACGAAGAAATAGTAGTTATTCTATTAAATAGTATCATTTTGCTGGTTACCCATTTACTTTTTCGCTCATTTATTAGTTATTGCCATAAAAGACACCACTTCGCCAACATTAGAAAACCGTATTTATTAAAAAATTCCCATAATATACATACAAAAGTGGTATGCAAACAACTTTTTTTTCAGTAAATCTAGTCCATTTTCAAGAAAGGCTATCAATTCTTCTTACTTGCTACATAAAGTATGTGATACATTAATAAGCACTGTTTATTAATAATAAATACGTCAAAAAAGTTTTATAAGTTTAGTTCTTTTACACCTATCAACATAAACAGTTATAAATAAAGTTTATTTTTCATAAATTTTATACACATTCTTTTTCAATCTAATAGTCTACAACCGTTCTTTACCTCAAAATAATATAGCTAATAATTATAATAAACAAACAAACTGTATCAGATATTTAAAAAAGTATCATTTTTATCTTTTCACCAATGAAATCTAAATGTCTCTTAAGGATATATAGATGCCGAAGTTTGGTTTCATGAAAGATGCAACTATAAGATGTTTGATTTTTATTAGAATATTCAAAACTTATTTTTGAGTTTGTGACTTCAGTATATTAAAATATGTTATGTTGCAAGCATAAAATTAAATAAATAAGGTAATTATTTACAGTTTATAATTATTAATTATGGTTTAAGGATAGTAATTTATTGTTAGTATGAATAGTTATATAAACTACTTAACAAAGAAGCTCGAATTTTAAAACAAATTTAAGCCAAATACTTTTGATAAAATTCGAAGATTTACAAAAATAAAAGCCATGCGGAAGGTCACTGTATTGTAAAGTTATTAACTAGAAAAAAATCTAAAAGAAATATTTACTTTTTTATTGAGAAACCGCTATTTTGTCAGAACCACAATGAAGATGGCATAAAGATTGACAATTTTTAACTGGAAACTTTGGTTGAAGGTGTTCCTTTCCTTTTAGAATTGACAGAGTTGACATTTTGCTTTCATGATTTTGATCCGACCCTTTTGTAGACAGTTGGGAGAATGAGCTAAAATATTACAATATTCTGTTTAGATCATTTTCAAAACTTGTTAAGTATACAACATAAGTAGCTTTCTTGTTGGCAACAAACTTTTTTTGATATTACCATATAATAAAAAAACTGACTTTACAAACACTTTTATGTACTCATAGCATTTTTATGTATATCAATTTTACTCAAGCTTATTTACAAGTTGTATTGGTTTATTGTATAACAATATAAAATTAAACACCTCAAGTTTATTTAACTTTGGTAAAAACTTAAAGTTAAAAAAATAATAAGTTTATCCATTACAATTATAAATCAATTAAAATAAATACTTTTAGTATAACAAAACAAAAAAATTATTCCAACTAAACAAAACAAACGCACAAAAGTATTTTTTTTAATTCAGAGTTATTAAAAAAGAAACAGAGAAATATTTTACCGATGCACTGACACAAAACTGACTCTCCTATCAAACATGTTAGTAGTAATTTAATTATAATTAAACTGTAGACAACACATACAATGTAAGCGTATAAGATATGTGTAGTTGATAACGTTAACTTGTGAATACAACTAATAAATAAGAAACAATTGACTTTTCTTCTTAAACAGCTGATTTTAGATACAAACACTTTGATTAATGTTATTTTGATTAGCCTACTTATCTGAATACAGTTTGCAGAATCGAACATAATTATTTAATTAAAGGAAGATTTCTATAAGCTACCAAAAGTACAAGAAGAACTCCCATGCATGATTAAACGAATAGCAGAATTTTAATTGAAATTGCAACAAACTGCGCGACACTGAAGTGAAAGTGAAATGTTTCAAAAGGAAAATAATTTTTATACCAAAGTTTCAAAATCAAACAATGATAAACATTATATTTTATGTAACAAAATACTGAAAACAATAAAAAATTTGGTGCAGGCGTTCAAGCTTTGAAAGATATAATTTACTAACTTTACCAACTACTTCGTACAATACTTTAAAAAAATATGGTATTTTGAAGAAAAACGTCTTATTTATTATATAAAATATTGTTCTAATACGAGAGTGAGTTACTAACATTGCGTTATACTGCAAATAGCTAAAATGACAGTACAATTGATTATTTATCTATAAATTCTAAGTCAATTAATCATAATGCTTGTTTATAAAAAACAATAAAACTAATAGCAAAACTGACCATCATATCCTTTGTTGGCATTTGACGCAAACGTGTTCATCTGGTTGTTCATAGCAACGGTAGAAGACTTTTCCCCGCTTTCGAGTTCTAAATTGTTTCTAAACGTAAGTCTTTGTGTATCTTTGTAACAGATTTTGTTTTAATTAAATGTTGCTATTCTTTCATATAAAATGTTTATTAGGTTTTTTTGTTATTAAAGAAAGCGATTGCAACTTTATTAAATTTTCTATAATTGTTTAAATAAGTCAACTGATTTTATCCTACTTTAAATTAAAGTTTACTATAAAAAAAGAGGTAAAAATAAACCAATCTTTCGTCAATATTAGAAAACTGTATTCATTAAAAATTCTCATAATAAATATACAAAAGCGGTATGCAAGCAACTTTTTTTCAGTAAATCTAGCCCATTTTCAAGAAAGGCTATTAATTCTTCTTACTTACTACATAAAGTATGTGATACATTAAGTAAGCACTGTTTATTAATAATAAATACGTCAAAAAAGTTCAATAAGTTTAGTTCTTTTACACCTATCAACATAAACAGTTATAAATAAAGTTTTTTTTTCATAAATTTAATACACATTCTTTTTCAATCTAATAGTCTACAACCGTTCTTTACCTCAAAATAATTTAGCTAATAATTATAATAAACAAACATACTGTATAAGATATTTTAAAAAGTATCATTTTTATCTTTTCACCAATGAAATCTAAATGTCTCTTTAGGATATATAAATGCCGAAGTTTGGTTTCATGAAAGATGCAACTATAAGATGTTTGATTTTTATTAGAATATTCAAAACTTATTTTTCAGTTTGTGACTTCAGTATATTAAAATATGTTATGTTGCAAGCATTAAATTAAATATATGAGGTAATTATGTACAGTTTATAATCAGTAACTATGGTTTAAGGATAGTAATTTATTGTAAGTATGAATAGTTATAAAAACTATTTAACAAAGAAACTCGAATTTTAAAACAAATTTTAACCAAATACTTTTGATAAAATTCGAAGATTTACAAAAATAAAAGCCATGCGGAAGGTCACTGTATTGTAAAGTTATTAACTAGAAAAAAATCTAAAATAAATATTTACTTTTTTATTGAGAAACCGCTATTTTGTCAGAACAACAATGAAGATGGCATAAAGATTGACAATTTTTAACTGAAAACAAAAATAAATAATAAACCTTTGGTTGAAGGTGTTCCTTTCCTTTTAGAATTGACAGAGTTGACGTTTTGCTTTCATGATTCTGATCCGACCCTTTTGTAGACAGTTGGGAAAATGAGCTAAAATATTACAATATTTTGTTTAGATAATTTTCAAAACTTGTTAAGTATACAACATAAGTAGCTTTCTTGTTGGCAACAAACTTTTTTTGATATTACCATTTGATATAAAAACTGACTTTACAAACATTTTTATGTACTCATAACATTTTTATGTACAGTATTTTTATGTATATCAATTTCACTCAAGCTTTTTTTTACAAAATATATTGGTTTGTTGTATAACAATGTAAAATTAAACATCTCAAGTTTATTTAACTTTGGTAAAAACTTAAAGTAAAAAAAAATAATAAGTTTATCCATTACAATTATTAATCAATTAAAATAAATACTTTTAGTATAACAAAACAAAAAATTTATTGCAACTAAACAAAACAAACGCACAAAAGTATCTTTTACAATTCAGAGTTATTAAAAAGAAACAGAGAAATATTTTACCGATGCACTTACACAAAACTGACTCTCCTATCAAACATGTTAGTAATAATTTAATTATAATTAAACTGTAGACAACACATGCAATGTAAGCGTATAAGATATTTGTAGTTGATAATGTTAACTTGTGAATACAATTAATAAATAAAAAACAATTGACTTTTCTTCTTAAACAGCTGATTTTAGATACAAACACTTTGATTAATGTTATTTTGATTAGCCTACTTATCTGAATACAGTTTGCAGAATCGAACATAATTATTTAATTAAAGGAAGATTTGTATAAGCTACCAAAAGTACAAGAAGAACTCACATGCATGATTAAACGAATAGCAGAACTTTAATTGAAATTGCAACAAACTGCGCGACACTGAAGTGAAAGTGAAATGTTTCAAAAGGAAAATAATTTTTGTACCAAAGTTTCAAAATCAAACAATGATAAACATTATATTTTATGTAACAAAATACTAAAAACAATAAAAAATTTGGTGCAGGTGTTCAAGTTTTGAAAGATATAACTTACTAACTTTACCAACTACTTCGTACAATACTTTAAATGATATGGTATTTTGGAGAAAAACGTCTTATTTATTATATAATATATTGTTCTAATACGAGAGTGAGTTACTAACATTGCGTCATACTGCAAATAGCTAAAATGACAGTACAATTGATTATTTATCTATAAATTCTTAGTCAATTAATCATAATGATTGTTTATAAAAAACAATAAAACTAATAGCAAAACTGACCATCATATCCTTTGTTGGCATTTGACGAAAACGTGTTCATCTGGTTGTTCATAGCAACGGTAGAAGACTTTTCCCCGCTTTCGAGTTCTAAATTGTTTCTAAATGTAAGTTTTTGTGTATCTTTGTAACAGATTTTATTTTAATCAAATGTTGCTATTCTTACAAATAAAATGTTTATTAGGTATTTTTTGTTATTAAAGAAAGCGATTGTAATTTTATTAATTTTTCCATAATTGTTTAAATAAGTCAATTGATTTTATCCTACTTTAAATTAAAGTTTACTATAAAAAAAGAGGTAAAAAATTCATTATAACTTTAAATAATGAACTTACACCAATCTTTCTCAAACTTTTTTTTATAATTAGCCTGGTTAATAAAGAAATAGTAATTATACTATTAAATAGTACTATTTTACTAATTAGAACTCACTTATTAGTTATTGCCAAAAAACTAATTTTATGTATATCAATTTCACTCAAGCTTATTTACAAGATATATTGGTTTACTGTATAATAATATAAAATTAAACATCTGAAGTTTATTTAACTTTGGTGAAAACTAAAGTTAAAAAAAATAATACTTTTATACTTTAAGACATTTTGTTTAAAAATTTAAATTTATGTGTTGTAGTTTATTAAAATATTTAGTTTACGACTCCACAGTATTTAATAAGCTCGTACAATACCATTACTATAGGTATTTACTAAAAACATATATATTTGTTTAAAAAATATTAAAACAGCAGAAAAATTTTTGTTATCCTACTTTATAACAAGTTTATTATAAACAAAAAGTAAAAGCTTATTACAAATCTGTTTGAATATTGCACTTACACAAATCTTTCTTAAACTCATTTTTATAATCAGCCCGGTTAACGAAGAAACAGTAGTTATTCTATTAAATAGTATCATTTTGCCGGCTAATTACCCACTCTTTTTCGCTCACTTATTAGTTATTGCCAAAAATGACACCATTTCGCCAATATTAGGAAACTGTATTCATTAAAAATTCCCATAATACACATAATACAAAAGTGGTATGCAAGCAACTTTTTTTCCAGTAAATCTAGCCCATTTTTAAGAAAGGCTATCAATTCTTCTTACTTACTATATAGAGTATGGGTACATTAAGTAAGCCCTGTTATTAATAATAAATACGTCAAAGAAGTTCAATGATTTAGTTCTTTTACACCTATCAACATAAACGGTAACAAATAAAAGTTTAACTTGGATAGATGTTATACACATAACTTTCTTCTATCTAATGGTCACAAACCGTACATTTCCTAAAAATAATCCAGCTAATGATTATAAGAAACAAACATACTGTATCAGATACTAAGTTAGAAAAGTATCATTTTTACCTGTTCATTAAATGAAATCTAAATGTCTCTTAAGGATATATAGATGCCGAAGTTTGGTTTCATGAAAGATGCAACTATAAGATGTTTGTTTTTTAAAAGAAGTATTCAAAACTTATTTTTGTGTTTGTGACTTCAATATATTTAAATATGTTATGTTGCAAGCATTAAATAAATATATTAGGTAATTATTTACAGTTTATAATCAGTTGTGTCAGATAAATTAAAATAAATTTACAATTTAAACGAGCAAATTATTTATTAGTTTTTATGATTTAAGGATTGTAATTTATTGTTAGTGTGAATCAATATAAAAACTACTTAACAAAGAAACTCAAATTTTAAAACAAAATTTGAAACTTATACTTTTGATAAAATGCAAAGATCTACAAAAATAAAATTTATGCGGTATTGTAAAGTAATTAAATGGAAGAAAATCTAAAAGCATTTAACTATTTTATTTATCAATATTATTAATTTTTTTAATTAAGAGACCGTATTTTTTGTCAGAATCATAACAAAGATGGCATAAAAGATTGATACTTCTAAATGTATGAGTTTTAAACAGACAATTTTAAACTGGAAATAAAAATAAATAATAAACCTTTGGTTGAAGGTGTTGCTTTTCTTTTAGAATTGACAGAGTTGACGTTTTGCTTTCATGATTTTGATCCGACCTATTTGTAGACAGTTGGGAGAATGAGCTAAAATATTACAATATTCTGTTAATATAATTTTCAAAACTTGTTAAGTATACAACATAAGTAGCTTTCTAATGTTGTCTGTATAAACTTTTGTTTGATATTAACATATAATAGTATATGTTTTGATTTTAAGAAAATAAATAAAGAGATCTCAACTATTAGAAGAGAAATAATAAATTTATTCTTTTGTGACTTTATTTACAAAACAAGTTTCGGTCAGAGACCTCGTCAGTGCTTAAATAAATCTTATTCAAATTCTATTCTATATAATTCAAAAATAACTTTTGAGATATTTTTTTTTTTAAAGTTTTCTATTCAAACGTATGGACCCCAAATTTTTCGGGTTAATTTTCTCGGAAATTTTAAATTTCACTAAAAATCTATCTCCTTCTTCATCTTTCAAGCAATTTTCTTCAAATTTTCTGGAAATGTTCCTTATATTAAAAGAAAAAAACAAACACTTATGAATTTTCAGTAACGTTTTTGTCATTTAATATAATGAAAATTTCCTGAAAATAAAAGGAGATTATTTTAACATAAGAAATCTTAAAGTCCAAAGTAATATTTTTTTCTTATTGTATAAAGATCAGACTATGTAAGTTTGAAGAAGATTGGTTGAAAAACGTAGGAGAATTTAGATTTTAATTAAAATAGTCTTTTTTCGCTGTTTTTAGTATTCCCTTCCCATAGGGAACCTATTATGCGGCCCGACTTTGACTGCTCATATCTCAAAAAATATTTCGAATTTTTTAAAACGATAAAAAAATCTTGAAGCTTAGAAAAAACTTTATAAAATGAGATCAACTTGTAAAAATCATGGCTTTAGTGTAATTTTTTTTTTTTTCATTACATTTGATTATTATTTGTTTTACTTTGCACCTTCAATAAGCAACTACTTAAATATTATAATTTATTTTTGTTATATCTTAAATTTGATTTTAAAAACTTTAAAAATTGGTAGTAACTAGTAAGCAGCATACAAAAATAAATAGCACAATTCTATGAAAAAGCATTTTCAATTACTCCCTTTTATTCTTATTTGATAAATAAGAACACTATCACTTTAAATAATAAGTAGACTTAATAACTTATATAATACTTATTTGTATAGCTTCATAAATATCAATGCTGACATCAATTTTTTTATCTTATTTTAGAAAACTTTTTCACTACTTTTTGAGATAATACACATGTATTCAATACTATTGTTAAAGATACTGTTGTGCTACAAAAATATTAAAATTTGACAAGTAGTAGGTATTTTTTATTGTATGTAAAAATTTATTTCCCAATTTAAAATTATATTTTATATATAAAAAATGGTCATAGTATATTATGATTTGTCCATAATATATGATACCAAAGATTTAACAAGTTTCCAGATAATTTTTCATTCAATGTTAAGCTTTTACATTATATAGAATTGCCAATTTTTTTGAGAAAGTTCTTTCAGGGATTAAAGTACAGTATTTTGCATCCAACTTGATTAAAAAATTAAGTTGGAGGTAAAAATCTGCCTTAAACAGTAAAAAAGTGTTGAAAAGATATTATCCCTGTAAACCTACTATTGATATGTTTTGAAATAAGAACAAAAAAGTATCTATTTGATTTTTTTTTCATTTCAAAATTTAATCACTACACATAAAAAAATGTTTAAAAATGCTAAATTTTTGGGTACCTATTGTTCAAAAATTCTTTAATCAGTTTTTATGTTTTTGAAGATATTTTTAGCCTAAACCAGGGTTCCTAAAGTAGGCCAAGTGGCCCTCATGGGGGGCCAAGGGGTCTAAGGGGGCCATGAGCAACTGGGCCAAAGAGGGGGGGGCTGAGCAGTAAAGGAGTCATAGAGGTTCATAAGGTCAACATTTGAAACTTATTCTAGCTACTCTTGAGTTGATGAACAGCAAAAAAAGTCTTAGGTGGTTTTAACAGTAGTTTTTGAGTAAAACGTGTAACAAGGGGGCCATAGTTTTTTAATTTTTTTAAAGTGGGCCATTTGAAAAAAAGTTTGGAAGCCCTGCCCTAAACTGTCAAATTCCAGGTTTTTCTAGAATTCAAGGTTATATGGCAACCCTGTCTATAGTAAGTGGTAAACTAATTAGGTTAAGTATTTTTAAATAAAATATGATCAAAACCTATAGAGTATCTAAAATAAAACTTTAAGCTTGGATTTATATTTAAAATTAATTAAGACTAAGGTTATGATAAAGTAGAAAAATGATGTAGTAAGGGGTCAAATCTGAAAAAAAAACTGTGGATATGGTTAACTTTAGGTGAGCACCAATATCAAGCTGAAATTATAATACATTTGATGTCTTTTTTTATTATATTTTAGGCTAAAAATTTATCTTTTAGAAATACATGAAAACTGTTTACCAAGCTATAATACATTAAATATTTATGGCAATAGAACTTAAAATTACAAAAAAAAAAGATTTTTTGTTAAAAGATTGTTTTAAAAAAAAATCTGTCTCAAGTTTACAAAAAAATCAAAATTGGAAAAAGAAGAAATTTCTTAAATCAAACCTGTGTGTTTCTTAAACTTTTAATTAGTCTGAGGGTGTGGCAAACATATAATAATTTTAACAAAGTCATATCTAATGAACTTGACAATTGAAATATATAAAAATTTAAATACCTTTTGTTCATGTAGATTTTCATTATTTTCATTGCATTTTGTCAACAGTTGTGTTTGAGAATATAATTCTATCTGAAAAGTATATAGTTCTGGCGGCAAAAATAGAACAAGAGCCAATGAAATTAAGTAAGCAAAAGTGTTTTCGTAAATAATTTAAATCTTTTTAATTTTTAAACATACAATTTTTAATTCTGTACATTTAAAAATTAATAGTCTAAAATAAGTTGAAAAAACTAACAAACTTCATAATATATTAAGCAACTAAGAAAATAATCTTATACTAGAAACTAAATATTGCGAACAAAAAGTTCGAAAGGATGTATACTTAAATTTAGCTGTTATATTTTGCATACGTAACGACCATTTGATATATTTTAGGATCTAGTTGAATTAGTTTTAAACTATAATACAACAGAAATTGATTAAAATGAGCGCAAATACGTTAAATATTTGTAATGTTAAAAGCGAAATACGAAATATTAAAACGGAAAAAAGTAACAAGTATAACTTTTGTTTAGGGGCTGATTTGTATTGAAAACAATATATCTTATATATTGAATTGTTTGTCTAGAAGCTAATACTTTTGTTTTTTAAGCTAAATAATATACCCAAAAATAATTACTTTTAAAAAACTTGGAGGAAATTTTGAATCTTGGAGAAAATCTTCCAAAACGTTTCGTAACCCTATAGCTAGGAAGTTTGCTGCATAATTTAAGTATTTAGTAATTAAATGTAAAAATAAATAAATAAAAAATGTATGTAGTGTTAGTAGTTAACTTTTCGTATCTCTTAGTAATTTTATTTATGGAACAAATGATTAATAAACTTAACGCTTTAGTTATCTAGTAGAATATATTAATAGTATGAGTGTAATGATGCTATTTTCAAGGGTGTAATTTTTGAAACACAATAATTTTAAATACGCAATTTATTTACCTAACCAAAAAAATGATTGTCTTGATTGTTTTTAACCTGAAAACTTTCTTAGCTTAAAAAAGATAAAGTATAAAACATACGCCCCTGAATTATAATAACACTTTTACGTGAAATGCAGCCATTTTTAACAACTTTTTAGTTTGAAAAAGCAAGATTAAAGAATTAGAGAAAATAAAAATAAGAATTTACAAGTATGATATTCACCAACAGAACTAGATTGGACAGGTTGTCTCCATATCAGCCAGACGATCAAGTTTCATTGTACAAGTTTGTAGATTATATTGAAATTAAATTATTATCTAATTAAAAAAACAATTGTTCTACTGGTTAAAAGGATTATGTTGTAATAGTGTTTAAGTTTTTTATTTATTAAATAAAGCCTAATTATTTTAAACATTGGAGGTTACATTGAAACATAAATTAAACTCATCATTTAATAAATTAAATTCCATTATTGTACATATTGTAGATCTGTGAAAAGAAAACGTTCAACAAGCGAGCTAAAAGACAGTTGTAAGGATACGCGTTGCTCAAAGTATAAAAAGGAGCGCAGATTTTCATCAAATAACATAAAGAATCACAAATTACACATAAATCAGATGATAGAAGGATAAGCGATAGACACAGAAGTTCAAAGATACAAAACCATATCAGTAGACGCAAAGTTGAAGTTTTAAGTCGTAGGGCTTCACTAAAAGTTGAAATAAGAAATGATAGATTGAAAAACGGTAGACATGGTAGCTCACAAAATCACAGTAGTAAACGAAAAGTTGTATTCTCAAGTTCGAGGCCGAACAGAAAGTAACTGAATTCAAAAACTCTTGAATCTTTTCACAAGCTTTAACTTTCTGTTTTTATTACTTTATCTTAAAATGCTATTAAAACTTAGCATTTAAAAAAAACGGAAAGTAAAGTTATTCTGATAAGTTTAAAGTTGCTCTGAGTAAAATAAGATAGTATTGTAAGTAAAATTTTCAAAACGTCATTTCAATAAAGCGTGTTTTAAAGTATAAAAATAAAGTTTATTGATATATCACATTATTTGTTTGTTCGTACTTTTTAAGAAATCAAAAAATATATGCTAATAAACTTAAAACAAAACAAAAATTAATGTCCATCCTTTACTTGTTTATACTTTTTAAACTAAGATTGGTATTGTAATATACCACTCGAACAACATGAAGTTAATTTGAAAAAAAAAGCAATTTTAAAATAATACAATTTTAATACTGTAAACGACCTTATTGTTAGTTTTATAGTTTTTTTTTTTGCATTAAAAGTGGCATTAAGACAATTTAATATGATCAACTAAATGTCGTTACTTAACTCAAGGGTCGTCAAATTTTAACTCGCATGCTAAACGTGAAAGCTGTCAAGCGAAAGTTTTTGTTTCCAAAGTTAAGCTAGAGTAGAAGCAACATTAAACTTTTTTTAACAGATATAGCGCGTAATGTCAAAAGACTGCAGACCATTTACAGATAAGCTTTATGCTAAGGACACGACCGCTTGTTAGCGTAAGGGTTATTTAAAAAAAAACTAAAAATCTTTGTTTTTGAGACTAAATACAATAATATTTAGCTCAGATATGAAAAAGTACTGGATCGCACCAAATGTGTTTTCTCCTTACTGTCTACTTGTTGTTTTGTTAAATATGAACAAAAAGAATTTGTAGATGAAGATTTTGTTGTTTAATACTCTTCCTAAAAAAGTTATTTATGTAAGGAAACAAATAATTTTTTGATATAGTTAATTAATTAGTTTAGTCACTTTCCTAAAGTTTAACCAAGCAGTGTTTCTATAAGATACCTTAAAGTTATATTTATAAAGTTGGTGTGCAACTTGATAACTGAAAAATTTTTTCGTGCACCAGATTCTAGAACCAAATAAATTTAGCGTCTTTTATTGTCGTTCAATTAAGTATAATATATTTTGCTGTTTCGTATAAAAACTAATTGTATTTTAAAAAAGTAGAATTTTCATTGACAGGTTTTTTAAACCGGTTTCCAAATTAATTATAGGGAATTACTTATGAACGCTCAAAACTAAAAAAATTACTTATTAATTTACTAAAACTTAACTTTTTGATTTCTATGTAAAGATTTAAATTAAATGTTGCTCAAAATTAAGTTGAAAAGTGTATAGACATTAATAAAAATAAAGATAAATAGCAACAGAATGTATCTTGCATTCTATGCTAGTTAAACTGACAAAATCGTTTCCAGTTTTATTATTGATACGCAACATATGATTTTATTCAAAATGGCTTTGTCCTGTGTTCCTGAGTTGATTTACTTTATAAATCCTATTTACTACTACTTACTATAATTGATTAAAAATAACTAAAAAGAACAACTGTTTTAAACAAACTTATATTGGCTTGACTCCCGCATAAATCTCTCAGACAACGAAGGCAATTCAAGCCGAAACCCCAAAAGACAAGTTTAAATTTGCAAATGCTTTTTTCTTAAATATGTCTAACATGTTGAACATTAAACTTATAAACCGATTTTGAGAATGTAAACATCAGATAAAAATAAACACTATCTAAGCAACTGTAATTAGCTTCAAATCAAAAAACAATGTCATTGAATATAATTCTCTTTTAGCAAACGTTTTCTTAATTAAACTCTAAAAAGTATAAACTGAAATTTTTAGTTTATTTAAGTAAAAAGGTGCATTTTTTGATCTTTAGACTGTTTTTTATTTATGATTTAACGACATTTTAAAAATATTAAATTATTTTTATTTAAATGAAATAGATAAAAAATCGAAAGGTAAAAGTTATTTAGTTTAAGATATTTAGGTTAGATATTTTTTTTTACACATACCGTTGTAGCGTGACAGTTTAACTTGTTTTTAAATATTTTAAGATCTATTTTTATAGCTCAAAAAGCTGACAATTTAATTTTTCATGGCCAACTAAAAACCAATGTTGGTTCGTTGAGTAAATTTAATACTTTTAGAGTTTGCATGATTAATTTATTTGAAAGTGACATTTTAAGTTTTACAATTTAGTTAAACAAATTAACTGGGAAGTAACATAATTTGAAATGTTACATATCTAAATGTTAAATAATGAACTTTACCGTTAGATCAACAACAACAGCATCCGAGACAACCTGCGACCAATTTCGTCCTGATTAGGACTCATCTGGCAGGCATAGTCGCGCGAAACCGCTGTTGAGATCTAACCAGGCGGGCTTAGGTACGAAGTACTGAAGCGATCGCTTTTGGGTAAAGTTAAAAAAAATTGACACAGCTAAATCATTGACAGCTAAACGTCTCAGACATTGTCAGCTTATTGAGAGATTATAGTCTTCATGATCTCACATTATGATCAAATGTTATGTTAACAAACACTTATGCAGAGTTTGTAAAATATACATTAAAGATATTTTTTATTTGTTTGTCTTACCGCATTTAATTAAACTTTTGTTTTATAAACAAAACCAAGTAAAGGATTTAAAAGAAACACAAAATTATCGCTCGAAAATATAATCCATTTGTAACAATCATGTATGCTAAACAGTGTGAGTGTAACAACTTTGTACCTCCGCCTATCATTTATATTTTTAAAAATAAATGAATCTAAACTTAACTTTAACATGGGCAAGCTAAAAATAAGAATCAAGTTTGTAAACGTGCTGAGTTAGTTCAAATAAGATGTCTTAAAAATAACCCATAGGTTTGTCATATAAAAGTGTTGCAATTTAAACTTAAGCTTTGCTATTGACACTCAAAAATTCAACTATGTAAAAAAAAGTATTGGTATTCTCCTTTAACGAAAGTAGATATATAGTAGTAGTGATCACTCACTTATGACCTTGATAATTATTATTAAATTCTTATTGGAATTTTTCAAAACGACTTAGCTTTTATAACATAATAGTAGCTCAGTCCTTAATTCACTTGGTTGGATTGCGATTTATGACTACTCTTGTTATAAAATCTAATCAACAAAATCGGCGAAAGTCTGCAGAACAAGTCCGGACTTTCGTTTGCCGTGAGACAAGCTCAAATTTAACAAAAGGGTTGATCATGCCAATTCGATCATCAGACCACAAGTTTCGGTAGACTGAGACCGGTTTCGTCCTTATTAGGACTCATCAGTCAGTCACAACCGAAAAACTTTAGTCGTCAATTTACAAACGGTTTATGATGCTTTCGCATGAAGCAACCATTTGCTGGCAATGATTAGTGACGTCACTGCAGACTTTCGCCGATTTTGTTGATTGTACTAAAACGAGCGTACCAGATGTCTTGCCTAGTGGACAATGTTTTAAAACGTTGCACGGCAAAGACAATGCTGACGTCACTAATCATTGCCAGCAAATGGTTGCTTCATGCGAAAGCATCATAAACCGTTTGTAGATTGACGACTACAAGTTTTTCGGTTGTGACTGACTGATGAGTCCTAATAAGGACGAAACCGGTCTCAGTCTACCGAAACTTGTGGTCTGATGATCGAATTGGCATGATCAACCCTTTTGTTATAAAATCTAGGTAGTAAAAAGTTTTATTTCGTTATGACATTTTTTTACTTTTAAAATAATCATTTAAGTAAGCTAGTAACAAACTAACTGTTAAATTATAACTAAAAAACTCAACTAGTATAGATACATACTTTTTTTTTCAAATTTTAAGCTACTTACACTTTCATCATGTTTTTATAATGTATGCATCTATTTGCTCTCTTATGAAATCGTTGATATCACTTATACATTTTTCCCTTGAACAACAAGCCAGGCCTAACATTACTCATAAACAGAGAATTAAAGATTGAACTCAATGATTTTTCATTTTATATAACGTTTTTTTTATTTTGTTTTTATAGCGTCTATCTTTAATAACCAGTTTAAATTGCTGTTTACATAGTTGCAAATTATAAACCAAACTAAGAATAAATTTGAACCACTCTTTTATTATTAAGGTCTCTTCCTTGAACTTAACAGTTTAACTCTTTCTCAAAAATCACCAATGGGATCACGCAGTGTCAAGTGAGCACGCTGATCAAGTCGTTTAAAATGAAACTTTTAAATATAGTCTTTATTCAAGCAATATGACATCACTAACCATATAAGTTACCATGATGCAATAGTAATAAATTTCTTAGACTTACACCCAAATACATTTAACAATATTTTTTATTTATATGGAAAACTAACTAATTAAATTAATCCAAATTCAATGATTAACGCCTTACCAACCTGAGCTTATAAAGAAAAAAGTGTAAGAAAGACAAGCCATAACTAAAAAGACGTAGCTTAAATAATTATAAAAATACAAAACCTAAATGGTCAGACTCGAATTAATAAGAAAACTAAAGTAATAAATGCTCAGTAAAAAGTTGATTAAAAATTATACAAACAGAAATAAGCCTCATTTTATCTAAAAAAAAAATATGAATCTAGCTTGAGTTAATAAAACCAAAACTAGCTTGAGATGTTAAAAATATTTTACACCAATTAAAATTTTCAAATTTAATTTGAGATTGAAGACACAAAAAGCTAATTCTGTTTTATTCAATCAAATATCAACAAGGGTTAGTTTGATTGAAACAGGCTGCCACTAGCCCGCTGAAAATAGAGTTTTAACAAACTTAAATCTGCTTTTTCTTTATTAGCTTTTTAAATTTAAATAAAACTGAGCAAAGTTTCTAAACCACTAACCAGCAAGTGAATAAAAAAAGGAACCATAAATATTTTTCTAAAAGACAACCTGATTTTTAATTTATCCAAAAACTAGTTCAATATTTTATTATTTATTTAATATTATAAACTAGTTTTTATTAATTAAAAACGACTCTTGGTAAAAGCTAAATTTCCATTTATTTATTTATTTATTAACTAATAGGTAAATTTGGTTGTGCAAAGCTTTTGAAAATGAAGAAAACAAATTTTACAAATAACTAATTCATACAAAACAGAAAGCTTATAATCATATCACTTTTAGAATAAACAGTTGAAAACTTTTGAACAAACGAGTAAACAATTTTTGGTAGCTTTTAACTTTTAAACATAAACTTTAGAAAATAAAAACTGACTATTAAAAATTGACATCATTTTGGCAGGATAACAGTTATTTAAAAAAAAAAAGTTACCTAAGCATTAATTTTGTGATAAAAAATTCAAAACAGAACTATATACTAGCTGTTTGTAAGAACTAATACTCTTTAAAAAAATAAATTAGCTAAAACGAATAGGTTATTTCAAACTTTAAAGTAAATTGTTAGACAAAACGCGACTTATTCTTCTCAAAAAAAAAGTAAGATAGTTAAAACTAATACTACGATTTTTTTCAACAATACTTTACTTTTTAACATCTTGCATAAAGGGTGTAGGCTTACAAACAAAATCGTCCAAAATGTTACTCAGATTTTCAGACAAAGTCGTAAACTTGTATTCAAGTTTTGTACCGGCTGTTACATTGTCTCTAAGATCATTCCAATAAATTCTGCAAAGCTCCTTCATAATTTTGTTGAACAGTTTTATTTGAAGATTTGACTTTTGCGTGGAAATTTTGTTTTTGAAATCTTCTATTTCTTTCAATTTCGGCTCCAGTTTTACCATTTCATTTTTCCAATCCTTTGCTGCCTGCTCCATTCTGTTGTTGATTTTCTCAATTCTTTTCCCGATTTCTGCATTACTTCCATCAGTAAACCTTTTATTAAACTCTTCTTCATACTTTTTATTGAGTTGATCACCATTTTTATTAGAACCATCTGCTTTACCGCCTAAGCAATGTTTTAACTCGTCTCTCAAAAATGTATCAGTTTGTTCGTTCAACATTCTGTCATTTTCTTCAACTTTATTTTTTTCTGCAACATCCATCGCTTCATTTTTTTCTTCCTCTGACTTATTGATCGTATTGGAGACTTTTTCAGATTTCTTATCAGGCTGGCTACTCATAGGTTTTTCTTTTTTAACTTTTTTCTCAGGTTCATTGTCATCTGTGTTACTTTTTCTTTTTGTGGAGTTTCTATCACTTGATCGGTTACTTACGTTTTTGGTTGAGTCAGAAGCCTTTTGGACTGGTTTACTTTCCTTATCAGTTGCGTTGTTAACATCTTTAACTTCATTACTTTTTGCTTTGCCAGGAGCTACGTTACTTTTTTGCAAATAATTGTTCTTTTTAGATTCATCCTTTTCTTTCAAGTACTGTTCAAAGTTTAATTGTCGCATCTTTTTATCAACCAAATCTGTCGGACTTATCTTCTTTGTGATGAACTTTTGAAGAGAGTTGAAGTATTGCTCCAGTTTGTTCCGATCAAAGTTAGGTTGCACCAACGTATTGAACAAATTGACAGCTTTTCTACTAACATCGGAAGCTGTCTTACACAACTTTACGAGCGCCTGTTTGTGAAATGTATGAAGCACACCTGGTTCAATTAATCCATCTGCCGAAACTTGGTGTTCTTTAACGAACGAGTCTTTAAATTTCTCAATGCTCGAGCTGTTTTCTCCAAGTGAGAGTATTGATTTGATTGATTTATCCGGGTTTTCAGCCGCTTCAGTCGGAGTAGTGAAAATGTCCAGATTTTCAATAAGCTTCAGGTATATTAGAGAGTCATTGCTAGACTTGATCTGTAAAAATTGGTTTTTAACTAGTGATTTCAGTACACTATTATTAAAAAAATAAATTTAAAATATTCACTACAACAAACCAAAGACAACAATAGTTTTTAGAATGTTTTTAATTTTTCTTAAATTATTTTAATGTGAAAAATCTAAAACAATTCTTTTGTAACACAATTAAAGACAAAAATTATATATAATATATATATCATTAAAAATACTTTTATCTAGAACAGGGCTTAGCATAAAAAATACTTTTATCTAGAACAGCAGTTTTAAAAATACAAAAAAAGGTGTTAGCCCTTAGGTTATTCAATGGTAGTTTTTTGAGTAATCTTGTTGAAGGGGACATAGCTTTCCAAATTTATTTAAAGGGACCATTTGAGAAAAGTTTGGGAAATCCTGATCTAGAAGAATATGGTACAGGCTGTTTCAGGAATCATTTTGGTTTTTTGATATCTAAAAAATGCATATTTGTTATTATAACTAACTTCTCTCATAAAATTATAGATAAGAAAATTCTCTTTTGTTCTATGAAAAAAAATGTTTTTATAAGTATTAATATTCGTAGCATTATCTTTGCTAGGAGAAAAACACTTAGCAACATTCAAAATTAATTTATTTTCTTGGTTAACGGGGTAGCCAACCTTATTTTGGATTTTTTTTGCGATTTTCATATTTTGTTCCGACTTTTTCAATGTACAAATTTCCCAATATCTTTTTAATAAAAAAAGACTAAAGGTGTTTTTTAGATTAGGATTACCGAAAAATACTGTATTACTTTTTATATGCGTATTATTCTATTGCAGTATGTATTTACTTTTTGAACTAAGTTAATCAAAGTCCTTGCCATAAGTCTGCTTTTAGAAATAGAACTAATAAAACATAAATTGCCTTGATACATACTTACAGTTTAATGTTAATTTTAAGTATTTTTTAAAGTCAGACTTTTTTTCTTTTTGAATTGGCCTATTTTTAGCAACTTCTTGCATAGCTCTGGGTTTCCAAGGTTTTTTTTGTGATTTTAGTTCGAAATTTAAGGTTTTTCTAATTTTTTAAAATCTAAATTGTAAGTTCAAGGTTTTGAAGGATTCCATTTTTTTTGGCAAACCTGATAGCTTCTCTAACTATTATTGGAAAACAATTTAAGGTTTCTGAATTTTGTTTCAGCTTTTAAGAAGTATAATATTTTCTGTTTGTTTTTAGTATTAAATAAACTTATGATAAAAAAAAGTGTTTTTAATAGTCTAAAACTACTAAAACAAACTAAAATAAAGTTTTAAATGTGAACTACTCCATTGCACTGTATAAGTTTTTTCAATCCTTGTTATAATATGTTATTACAGCCGTATGACTGATATAACACAAGAAGTATTTAAATTTATTCATATTACACACAGTGTAGTAATGTTTAAATTTTTGTTTGAATTTAACATATAATTTTATTAGATAAATACTCTACAAAATTTTTGATGATCACTTTTTAAGTTAATTGTAATAAATTATAATAAAAAATTACAAAAAAAAAAAAAAAGACAAATATAAACTCATAAAACAAGAAAAAAAGTATAAGGGCTTGAAAAAATAAATTTAAAAAAGAAGATTTACTCTTACTAAGATTTTTTTAAATCCCTTACTGCACATAGGTTCACAGCAATACCAGGTTAAATAGCTTTTAATATAGCTTCTGTAAAATATTAAGTTTAAGGGCATATGGGGATCCGACATTTTTTTGTACTAAAAATAACATTGGACCTTATATTAAAGGTTCAAGTACAAACTACAAGCCAGTTTTTGTAGAATTAAAAAATCTTATCTAACTTTTGAGATATTATTATTTGTATAAAAAGTTTCTTATATAAACATATGGACTGCAAATTTTTTGGAGTCAATTTTTCCGGAAATTTAAAGAATCACTAAAAATCTATTTTCTCCTTCATTTTTTGAGCTAGAGACCTCAAACTTTCAGGAAACGTTCCTTTTAAAGTTTAAAAGACGTTAAGTGTTGGAATTTTAAAATATTTAAAAATTAAACTTTTAGATCAAAAAAAAGAAAAAAATAGGTGGTTTTTTTCAATAAAAATTGTATTTTTCAAAAAAAATTCCTGCATTCAATCTTTTCAAAAATTCGAAGAAGATTGCTTAAAAAATGAAGGAGGAAATAGATTTTTATTGAAATGGTCTTTTTTCGCGTTTTAGTTTGCGCCTTCCATTAAGAACCTATTAAGGTCACCGACTTTGATCACTTATATCTCAAAAATTACTTTGAATTTTTCAAGCGATTAAAAATGTCTGATAGCTCAGATAAAATTCTATATAATAAGATTAACTTGTAAAAATCAAGGTGGACCACCCTATGCCCTTAAACTAAAAAGCGATAAATTTTGAAAAATTATAACATTTTTGTTTTTTATTAATAAATGTTTGTTTACAAAGAGGTCATTCTTTAGGTTTTGGAAATATTTAACTTTACATTTACAACTATTTTACATTGTTAAACTTACAAAAAAAGTAAAAAAATCCAAGATTTCTTATAATTTTAACATTATTATTCTACTACTTTTGTTAGAAGAAAATATTTATTATAGATTAAGTTAGTAAATAAATTTTTTTAGATGTCTTTTGGGATTTTTATATGTAAATTATAAAGCTGATTTTTAGTTTTTATTATAACTTTAAATCATTAAATGCTAGGTTTATTGTTAAATCTTTCGATTGTGAAGTTCTTATACGAGCCATGCAATAATTTCAAAAAGTTTTTTTAAACTTTAACATTACAGAATTTCCTAGGATTAAAAAATAACATATTTCAGGTTTTTTTTTACATTTTTAACCTAAACTTTTAATTCCATGGTTTTAAAGAGTTTCAGACAAGCTGGTCTGGCCACCTTATGCGAAGCTTTTAGTGAAAAAAGAAGTAGTAAATAATCATTAGTTTTGTATTTATGATAACTATTTTGATTTTAACTTAAAACTAGTTATTGAGATTTTTAATTTTAGTTATAATTTAAGTTAAATATAATTGTTTAGAAAATGTTTTGTTTTTTATGATGAATTCTAGGGAGTAGATACAGATATCTAAGTAGTTTTATCTTTGAACTGTAAGTTATTTTTACTATTATATTTGTTTTTAAAAATTTAGTCATTTTTAGCAAAAAATTATAAGCGTAAGAAAAATACTAGCTTATATAACTTTAAATATAATCAGACAAAACGGATTGTTGTAACTATTATCATAAATTAACAAAAATTAGGCTACAAGCTTAAAAAGATATTAAGCTTTATAAAACAAAAATTAAAGAAAGATATTAAACTATGATATTTATTGTAAATTTATATCATAATAATATGATTTCAAATGTTATATCTTTTTAGGTATACTCACAATTCCCACCCGAATTATTTCCCACCCGAATCAATTCGAACCCTATCAAATCCCATTTGAAACTTTAAAAAAATTTTTTTTTTACTATTACTGTTATCCCTAACCCTTACCCTTAGTTGGTATTTTTTCCTCTTCTAATTATTCTTATTTGTTTAATTATTTTCCTTCTAATTATCTGCGCGGGTTGAAACTGAGCGTATCCTATCTTTTTAAGTAGGGTTTCTTAAAGTAGGCGAAAACGGGTTCTAAAACTTTGGGGTGATTTTGGCTATAAGGGGGAAAAACTAGTAATGCGGGAAAAAGATAAATGGGTAATCAGCTAGTAAAAGGCGATAGATATTAAAGGCATGCTATTATTTTGTAATTTTATGTCAAGTGGGCGGTTAAGAAAAAGTCTGAAAAACCGTGATCTTAAGAGTCACAATTTGTTTCCTTATTTTCTAAAATTCGGCATTAAAGTTTGTTTTTATCAAGTTTAAAACAGTATTAAGGTTTTTTATACGAATCCTAAACTTATTTAAAAAACAATTAGCTATTTAGTATAAAAAAATCATTAAAAATAAAAGTTAGTTAAGGCCATATGGTGAGAGCTATGTTTTTTACAAGTTGATCTTATTTTATAGAGTTTTTTATAAGCTTCAAGATGCTTTTTATCGCTTAAAATTTCAAATTATTTTTGAGATATGACCAGTCAAAGTTGGGCCGCATAATAGGTTCCCTATGGGATGGGAAAACTAAAACAGCAAATACAGACTATTTAATTTAAAATCTATCTCTTCCTACATTTTAAGCAATCTCATTCAAACTTTCACAGTCTAATTTTTATACAATAACAAAAAAACGTTACTTTGGACTTTAAATAATTTTATGTTAAACTTTTTTTTTTTTAGATTTTTTTTTGTGATAAAATTTTTATTTTTTTAACTATTTAAATTTATTTTTATTACGATTTTTTCCTTAATATAAGGATCATTTCCTGAAAATTTGAAGAAGATTGCTTGAAAAATGTAGGAGGAGATAGATTTTTAGTGATTTTTTAAGTTTTCGAGAAAATTGACCCCGAAAAATTTGCGGTCCATACGTTTGTATCAGAAACTTTTTACAAAAAAACAAAAAATCTCAAAAGTTAAATGATATATTTGAATTCTGTAAAAACTGGCTTGTAGTTTGTACTTGAAGCTTTCATATAAAAGCCGAAGATATTTTTTGTAAAAAAAAGTGTTTTAACCCCTATGGTCGTAATTCTAGTAAGCTAAGTAAATAAAAATATTAATATGTAACAACACTCACATTGATTGCAGGCCAGATTGGTGATTCAATCCCATTATGAATCTGTCGTTGAAATTCAACAATTTTTTGTCGTTTGTACAAATTGTTGAGGGGATCAACATCATCATCAGCTATGTAATTGTGCTTTTCAAGAGCCTTTTCAATTGTTTCAAATTTTAATGGACCTTTTGTGTTTTGGTCAAGACGCTGGATTCTGTCTTCTGCGAGCTTGTTGAGAAAATCTGACTCCCGCTCATCGTAACTGCCCTTACCCTGCGTAGATTTACTTTTTTTTCTTAATTTTTAAAGCAAACATTTATTAGGATGCTTAACTATCGTTCGTTTTGCTTGTAATTGTAAGCTTTGTTGGCTTTTAATAAGCAAAACTTAACCTTAGTATTGACATTTGTTTGGGTTTATTTATGTTCAAGACGGCGTTTGCGATGCTTAATGTGAAGCAAAAATGCATTTGTTCACAATTGAGGTTTTTAATGAAACCTCGTCAAGTTTAGGCCACAGTTTCATCACATGTGGTATTTTGGCCGTAGTTTTAATATAAAAGAGCTTTTAAAAGAGTAATTCTGTGTCGTGAGCAACATACCTCAGTTTCTAGCATTTGTGGATAGTTGAACTGTAGCTCATTTTACTTAATATCAGTGTTTATATTAGAAATGTGCGTTTACATTTGTTAGTGTTTTATTATCCTCTGCTCTCACAGTGTTGTCTGATAACACATTGTGTTGGTTACTCAAGCTCGGGATGACTTATGCGAGTATGCCTACTAGTACCTGACGTCTTCCCGGACGGTTGGGCACGCTTAGCGTGCTTAAAACTAACTTTGTAAGGCTAGAGGCCGAGAGCGTCTACACCAGGGTTTCCCAAAATAGGCCATGACTGATACTCGAGGAGCCACGAGCAGTATAGGGGAAGAAGGGGGCCATGAGCAGTAAAGGAGCCACAGTTGGGCCGTAATTTGAAACTTACACTAGATATTATTTAGTTGCAGATGAAGAGCAAAAAAAGGTCTCAGGTATTTTAATGGTAGTTTTGAAACTTACACTAGATATTCTGGAGTTGCTGATGAAGAGCAAAAAAATAAGGCCTAAAGTTTTTCAAGGGTAGTTTTGAAACTAACACTAGATATTCTATAATTTCAAATGAAAAGCAAAGAAAAAAGGTTTTCGGTGTTTTTAAGGGTAGTTTTTGAGTAAATTTGTTGTAGGGGGCCATAACTTTTTTAACATCTTTAAAGGGGGTCATTTGAAAAAAGTTTGGGAAATCCTGAGCTATAGGATAGATTTTTTGCAATTGAAACTTTAGTACTTTTCACGTAAAAATTGTTAAAATTCTAGGACTTGTAGTGATTTATGTTCAAAAATCAGGGAATTTAAGAAATCCAAGTTATTTAGCAACCTTATATGTATAAAAATGGCTTGACCCATTTTCCCTATGGGTATTAAACGATTAGTTTTTTTTCACATTCTGTAATCAATAACTTTGGTTTTGTCTAGTTTAGACAGTTGTTTAGAATTTTAGTGGAAGTTACAAAGTTGCATTTAATCTAAAGATAACTCCGTATATAAATAGCTAATAAAACTTAAACTGTTAATTAGTTACAAACAATTAAAAGACTTGTTTTAAGCTTTTTGAAATTTTATTATGATTTTAGTTTAAACGTTCATCTAAAAAATTATTTAATGTCAAATTTAGATACTAACCGCCATCTTTTCCAACAAACACCGGTCATTAGGAGCTTTTTCCTTTATATCTTCAATTCGCGGTAGTTTCTTGCTCTCCATAAAGTTTTTATACCAATTTTCAGCAAATTTTTCAGGATTTTTTAATAGCTCTTTAAAGGGGAAAGTATTTTTGTGGAAATCTCGCAAATTTCTAACCACTGGTTCATAATTACAGATCATTTTGGCCTAAATAATTAATTAGTTGACAAATATGTATTATAACTATGTTTGAATTAGCACTATAAAAAGCGGCAAGTTAAATGAGTATATTAAAATAATGTAGTTATTTTACTGAAAATGAATGACCAATGATTTGTAAACAAGGAAGTTATAGATGACTATTTTATTTCACTAAGATTTTAAACTTTATCTTTAATTTAGTCTCTACCTACAAAATAAAAAAAATCTGCACTATAAAAGACTTTAAAGTAATATTAGTAGCTGTACCACTAGTTCTGAAATTTGGTAGTTTTATGTAACTTAAACTGAAATATAAATTTAAACGTTTCGATTTATACTTATACAAACTTTTGTTGAATTCAATCAATAAAAAAATAGATAGTAACTTTTAATATACAAAATACTAGTAATTAAAATATATAACTTTGATTATAAAATGCGAGATAACCATAAAACTAAGATAAACTTACTCTTATCTGAGCAATGGTGTTCAGCGCTTTCTCACTGAGTTCCCCATATCTGAACATGACGATATTTAAAAGCTCATTTTTAGTATACTCCATGTTTTGGTGATACAATGTAAGCATGCAGTTAATATATCCCTTTTTCATCCCTTTCCAAAACAGGATGCAAGTGAAAAAGACATTACCATGTTCCTTAAATATTGAACAAATTCAAATTTTCAATTAAAGATCAAATTCAGATTTTTTTATTTTAAAGTGTTTGACAAAAGTAATAGATACTCAGCGAAGCTACATTTTCTTAAAACAAAATATTTTTTGAAAAACAACAATATACTAATTATTCACCAAAACTGAAAAAAAAACAAAAATAACCAAAATCCAAAGAACATAAAGTTTATTAAGCGCATAGGGGAGTAAACACTTCTTTCACAATTTAATCTTATTTTATTTAGTTTTTACTAAGAAAGTAGATGGTTTTTACAGCTTTTAAAATTCAAAATAACTTTTGAGATATAGCTGGTCAAAGTCGGAGGCAACAATAGGTTCCGTATGGGAGGAGCAAACTATAACGGCGAATAACTATAAATCAGTAAAAACTTTCTTCTCCTACGTTTTTTGAGATAATTACCTCAAAATTTCAGGAAGTGTTCAGGAAGTGATGTATTTAGAAAATTATATAGGAACAAAATTTAAATAAAATTAGAAATAAAATATTTTATAAAAAATAAACAAAAAATTTTTTTTGTTTTTTTGTTATAAATTATATCTTTTTTCCGACAGAATTTTCTAAATTTTGCAAGGAAAATTTTCTAAAAATTTGAGACAGTTATCTCAAAAACGCAGGAGAAGATATATTTTTAGGCTTTACTAGTTATAGGGATTATTTTTTTAAATCTGTAAAAAGCATCTTGTAGCTTATTAAAAACTATATAAAATGAGATCAAATTTTCAAAAAAGTGTTTACCCCTCCTATGCCCTTAAAAACAAAACACAGTGTCGCACATTTTCTATGGGTTCTAGAATTGAGCTGATGAACTCTAAACAAGAAAAATCTTAAACTGCTTTAGCTATACTGCTTAGCTGTTAAGATATCTAAAAAAAATTTAAAGTCTAAAAATAAATTAATATTTATGGGTTTTAATTGTTAAGTACAGAAAAACTTCACAAAGTTCACTTTATTTTAAAATGATTGTAAATACTAACCAAACAGTAAAAGTCTGTGTGACATGAGTTAGTAATCACAATATTATTGTTATACGAAGCAAAATAAGCTAATAGTAGCCAATATTAAACGTGTTGAATGAAACAAACTATTTTACGAAGTTTTCTGGTGAAATCTGTTTCAGGTTTTATTTGAAAAATTGATTCAAGTTTTGCCACAACATCCCGCGAGTCGATTGAACGGCAACCTTCAAACATTATTCTTAAAATGTTGTACATTGTTGCTATTCTATAAGCTCTTTTGGAGAGAGAAAAGAAATTTTTGTCGTTTGGATTATCGAAGTACTTCTGGCATGCAGCAAAAAAATAAAACCAAGACTTGTAAATGTAGACGAATTCGTTTTCTTCAAAAATCTGTTCGATTTATGTTGAGATATAGTTTCAGAAAGAGATTTTAGATTTTAAAAAAGGAACAACAAAAAATTTTAATAACACTACTGGCTAGGGTTGCCATAAGTTTTATGATTTTTTTCCATGTTTTTTTAATTTCTTCAGGTTTTTGAAAATACAAATTTCTTTTGATTAGTTTGATTATAAAATTAAATTTGAGGTAAAAAACTCTTTTAGAGTATCGAAAAGATACTGTAATGCTACTTTAAATGCATATTATATAATAAAATTCAAATGATCGTTAAAAAAATTATATGATAAGTTTTTTGATACTATTCAAAATTTCATCATTTAACATGAAAAAATTGTTTCAAATTAATTCCTGGTTGTTTTTTTTTTAATTTTGTTTTCAGAATTCTAAATTTTTTTTTTGACGAAATTTTGAAACACCAGGTTTTATGGGAGCCATGCACTGGCTCACATAGCTGAAAGAAACATAGTTAATAAGCTTATAAAATTATTTTACAGTGTAATCTTTGAAGAAAGTATCTAAAGCATTTGAAACGTGTATTTTAAAAGGTGCTACACATTTGCTCTATCAAAACGAATTAATTTAAACGAAAAAAAATATTGAAACCTTAGGATTAAGACAAACAAAATCCATCAGAAATTCAGATACAGTACTTTCGTATGTAAAAGTTAGATGTACAAAAACATTGAATTAGTATCAATTTAATCAAATTCTATAAACTGTCTGTTTAAAATTATGTAAAATCTTCAACAATTTTACTGAAAACTATTAAAATAAACTCAATACATCAGAAAATGAAACGTTTCAACTAGCTTTTGTCAACAAAAATGTATGATTTAACTCCTTGTACAACATAAAACATACTAACTCCTTTTCGGCTGGTTCTAACTGTAAATTTTGCAAAAAGTTTTTCTAAATCTTTAGAAACAATATTGACTTCATTTTCATTAAACTTATGAAATCCAAAAACATCTTTTCCCTTCTTTTTCAATTTGTTGAAAACGTTATCGTTTATAGATTTAGACAAGTCTTCTAGCTTGCCCGTAAACTTAAAAATTGTGTCATTGAAAAACTTTTGTACTATTTTCTTTTCTTCTGGGGTGAATTTGATAGCCTGTTGTGTTTTAACATTTATAAAAATAAGGTTTTAAACCTTTTAAGTTTAAACAAATTCAATAATCGGGTTTCTTACAAAAGTCTAGAGGTTTCAAACTTTATTACTTAGTTTAACTTAAAACTTTAACTTAAAAATTCTTAGTATGCATGAATTTATTATTTTGTAATATAAGTATTTACATATATGTACACATCCATAACAATTATGAATTTATTTAACCATAATTGACTTAAAAGTCAAGCATTAAATTATTCTGAATAGGCAAACTTATTTAATTTCACTAAGTAAGTGTGTTAAAACTTATATCATTAATTACTTAAAGTATTTTAAAATGAAATGAATTTAATTCAATATACTGTTAGTAGATCTTGTTTCCTAGATCAGGGATATTCCCTTTATGGTCACCACAACCCACACTTCCTCCCAGAATGCCCGGATGATGATCCAAGTTCGGGGTTTTCCCTATGATGATACGTCAGCAGTTTCAATTGAGGTCGTACAGGGCAGCAACATTCGCTGAAATAAAAATATACAAATTGCAACCGCCCAGGTCTTAAGTTTTATACTCTTCACTTATCAACAATGTAAAGAAAAATATAGTATTTAAATCTCAGATACTAATCAAAAATATGAGACATGATTCTTTTTAAAATAATTTTTATTGAGCAAACGTGATTGTTTTGTATATATTCATACACAAAACTTTGTAATGAACATATAATTATTTGAAGTGAAATGTCAGTGATATAATAATGCAATCGTTCATCTTTATGCAATTGTTTTCACTTAAATTTATGTTTAAGTTAATTCTATTTGAAACAAAGTTAAAATTATGGTCATTAATTGAACAAGTTTATATACATTTAATTTGTTATATACAATAAAAAGAACAACCTTGTTATATAATTGATGAAATGTATTCACATTCAGCTAAAATATTTATTTTCACTATATATAAAAACAAACCTATTACAGAAGATGATGACTTGGTTGATCTGCAATTTAGCGAACAGTGTGTTGAGGCAATGCAATTTCATTTTCTCCTCAACGTAAGCGTAGAACTGGCTGACTCCCTTCAAAGAAAGCTCCTCCATAAAGTTGATCTCGTAGGGATTGTACATGTGTCTGTTGAAAATTTACAACTTCAACTTTTACAACAGGATTTAAAACAAACAGTGATGATTGTTAATAAAATGTGTAAAACAAACTTTAACATAATAAAAATAAATATTTGTTAAGTGATACACATCAGTCATTCATAGGCTAGAAAATAGTATTAATATTTCACAGTACATTTCAATTGCTATAGTTATAGGCTATTTCTGTAACGTTTTGAAAAAAACTGACTCTCTTGAGGTAGCCAGTTCAACTGACTCTCTTGAGGTAGCCAGTTGAACAACAGAATCTTAGCATCATACGCGTATGCTTTACTTTACATTATTAGAAAGGACGTTGTATCGTGTTGAGGCTAAGGCGGGTTGAAAGGCTACTGTTATAAAGTGTATAGGCTTTTATGCTTGAAGTTTGTGAAGTCGTCGCGACGAGTATATGATAGCAAAAGGCTGCAGCAGCTGACGAGAGTGGCTGTTGCAGGGAAAACATAACGCGTGAAAGCGGAACTGGCATTTTAAGTACTTTTGAGACAGCGGTAAGCAGTGAACGGGTAAGAGACTGAAGCAGGCAGTCTAGAAAGAACAAGAGACCTTAGCAGGTCAAGTGGCAAGTGCAGAAGGTAAAGACGGCCGTAGTAGGTTGATAGAAACAGCTGCACTTGGCAAGGTAAAAGCTCTGACTTGAAAAGCAGTGAACGGGTAAGAGACTGAAGCAGGCAGTCTAGAACGAACAAGAGACCTTAGCAGGTCAAGTGGCAAGTGCAGAAGGTAAAGACGGCCGTAGTAGGTGAATAGAAAACAGCTGCACTTGGCAAGGTAAAAGCTCTGACTTGAAAAGCTGCGAACGGTGCAAACATGAACTAACGTGCGATTTTAGAGGTGAAGAAAAAAACGGGGCGACTCTAGAATGTGCGCGGTCGGGAGGTGAAGCACTCGTATAAGCAGGTGAAGAAGCGGGTGAATGTTGCAAGCCGCTTTGAAGGTCAGAGTTGGAGTTATTTGAAGGCGTTTGTGAGGGGAGTAGAAGCCTCAAAAAAAAAGTTGCGAAAAAGCGGGGAAGATTTTTTTGAAAAAAAAAAGAAATCGATTGAAAAAAAAACTGGGGAAAGAGATTGAGAATTAGAGAATAATGAAAAAAAAAATTGGAAAAAAAAAGGGCCGAAAGGACGAAAAATTGCGCCGCGGCGCAATTTTTCGTCCTTTCGGCCCTTTTTTTTTCCAATTTTTTTTTCATTATTTTTTTTTGACCCTTGTCGAATAGTTCGACAAGGGTCTATTTTTTCCCAAAAATTTATTTTGACCCTTGTCGAATAGTTCGTAACTCTCTTGAGGTAGCCAAGTTAATGTTTTCGGTTGTATTTCTTTTATTCCACTTACTATTTGAGTACCTTTTTTGTTACCAGTTTTTTTCTACTAAACCAATAAAAAATCCCCTAACCAAAAACTGGTTAATAGTCGCTTTCAATTCACCAAGTATTATACTTTTATATTATAAAGTGATAAGTTTGAGAATTCAAAGCTTTTTTTCTAAGTATAGAATTACCTTGATTTATTAATGCTCAAAAAAAACTTTTATTAAGGTTATCTGGGGTTTTAAAAAAAGATAATCGTTTATTTAGTTTTTAATTTTATAAATAATTTATCTAATTGATAATTGTTGTAATTATAATAGTTTTTAATCGTATAAGATACAGTTAAAACTAAAACGATGATATTTTTGACAAGGGAAATAAATCGAAAGTTGTTAAAAAAGTTTAACAAAATTCAACACTTGTTCTTATCATATTTGTTTTAGTTGATAAATTAGTTTAATTTTTTTTTTAACTGACAATACTTAACGTAATTTTTTTTTTAAATATTGAAATATTTTAATTGCATATCATGTTTAAAGAAGATCAACAATTTAATAGCAGACTTTTGTCTTTTCATTTACATATGTTTATTTTAAAATGGTCATTTTAAAATAAGCGTTTTAAATACTAAATATGACTTAATACTAAATTTTAAACATTAAAAAAAGAAGATAAATAAGTTATTAATAAAAAACTTCATTTAAATTCGATTCGGATCTTTTTGGTAAAATACAAAATACAATGTATGATAAACTTTTATGATTGTTCATTTAAAAATAATTTAAGAATGCTAAAAAAAAATGTTTACCTTTGTTCAACTACTTCTCAACATTCAATACTATGTAGGGATTCAGTCATTTTTAACTTATTTTAATTATACATAACCATTTACATAGATTCTGTCTGAAAACAGAGTTTAAACAGTTCTATAATATTATATATAATTTGTAAATATCTCAAAACAATCTTACTTTTTATACTAACTAACGTTTATACTAAGGGTCGGCAGATTCTAATATGATTCAGATTAGTTGAAAAATTTTCTTTACTTTAAAAAAAAAGTAATTCTGTTTAATTTGTGACTATTTATACTACATCAGAGTTAAAACTAATAAATGCGAAAGCAGTTGTACAACACAGTAAAGTTTTTAAGTAACATAAAAATATTTTTATATTTTCTGTGTAACATTGTACCTATAAAAAAAACTTTTATTCGTAAGCTGCATAGCAAGTTCAGACAAAAGTAATAACTTGTTAAGGTTGAAGCAAAGAAAATGAAAATACTTCAAGTATTGAACTTGTTTCTTAAAAGTAATTAAAAACCGAACTTTGTGTTCAGCATATGCAACATACTTCATTCTTCTCAGGTTTTATAAAATTATTTTATTTTTATTTAAGTCTTACTTAGAATAACACGATCACAAGGTAGTCTTTAGAAAAAAAAAAACGAAAACCAATACATTTATAGTTTATACTCTGCAAAATTTTAGCAAGGAAAGTTGGTAAATACTCCATAAAATTGTGAATAAAAAACAAACATAAACCGTACATAGTAAGTATATCTTATTTCTTAAGAAACAACTAACGATGGAGCACAAGTGAATAGTGTTATCAAAGAAAAGTGCAAACGAACACGTGATAAAAGTTTTATATGTAACCATAAATTTTATTAACTAACGTTTCAGCTAAGTACAAGACTCTCAGTTGGGTTTATAACTAACTTTGCACTTCCAAAGGTTTTGATCAATAAAAGTAAATACTTTTAGTGTTTTTAAATATAAAAGATTTTATAATTATGTTAACTCTAGGCAGATACGTAATTATTTACAAATTAAAATTAGCGAAACAGATGTAATTTTCTCATTGACAAAGTTATTATTAAATAATGTTTTTGAGCAATAAAATAGTTCAACTCTGTTTGTATAATTAGTAGATAACACAATCAGTAAAAATAAGAAAAAGTAAAGTTAATAATTTTAAACTCTACTGCAATTAATGAGTTAATTTTTCTCATTAAAGTAGGTTATAACTTCAAAATAAATATTTATTTAAAACCAGTTTGCAAAATTTGACAGCATTTCAATGAAAATAGGTTTTTATGACTATGATACTGTAAAATTTATAAAATCAGCCTACATTCATGCTTATACTAACGGTAAAACTATTTTTCAACCGCATGCATTGTTGTTTTAACTATAGTAGAATGTTCAACTCATAACGGTGCATCTACTTGACAAATTAATTATTTAATGAAACCTTAAATACTTTTTTTTAAACACACACCTTATAAGGCTTGCAGACCTGGATTGTGATAAAAATTCGTTCGCGGGCCGGACTTAATAAAAAACGTCTTCGCGGGCCAAACAAAAGTTGCAAAAATTGCAGAACAAGTTCTTAAGAAAAATCTTGTAACAGTTATTTGTATTTAAAAAAAAATCTAACTTAATTAGTACAAATGCGAGTTTAAAAGTTATCTAACAATACATTTAAATAGGTTTATTAACAGCAAATCAATTTTTACTTTTCAGGGACACAAATGAATAGATCGTTGGATAGATATTTTGTTGCCTTTTTTTTTTGCTAAGTTACATGTTTTCGTTTTTAAAGTTAACATTTTTAAATAAGAAATTTTAATTTTAATTAATAGAAACAGAACGTATATGTAAACGAACAGCAGTTGTTGAAAAAATGAAGACGAAGCTCCTTTGTATACAGTTTTAACACTATCAATAAAACACACTTTACTACTTCTATTAACTACACAAGTGTAGATACAATAAATAAATGTTAAAACAGTTTTAACCGTGTGATGAATACTAAACAAGTTTTAATAAGTCTTATTTAACTAACAGAGTTGTCATAGGTTTTAAAAAAAAAAATTTAAGGTTTTTCACCCATATTTAGTATAAATTTAACTTAATTAAAAAACTGTATTTAATACTAAAAAAACGTTAAATAAATACTGTAAATCTATTTCTAATATTATAGTTGGTTGTAACAAAAAAACGCTTTATCTTCATAATATATTTATATTATCTAATTAAAATTTCATAATTTTATTTCTACAAATAGCTAAAAGCTCCAGCTATTTTTGAGTTTTTTTTCAAATATTCTCAACTCAAGGTTATTTTAACTTAATTGTCAAACTCCAGGTTTTTCCAGGATTCTTGGTTTTTTTACAACTTTGAAAAGAACGAAAACATAATAAAAATAATATTAAACGATCTTAGCTTTTTAAAAACGTATACCTTTAGCTCTCGTTTTTTCTCACTAAACACATAAAAGAGAAATCGAATCCATAATTACTATTCATTGCCGCGAATTTGTATAAATAACGTTTTCAATTAAATTTTTCTATTTATAGTTCAGTTAATAGTTCGGTTAACAGTTCAGTCGATAGTTCAGTTAACGTCTTAGTTTGAAACAAAAAAAAAAACTTATTAAAAACTTAAATTAAATACAAGAGAAAAATTACACAATTACTAACATAGCACAGCTAAAAATTGCAATAGTACATATTAAAAACGCTTGAAAATAATGCTAAAAATGAATTCTCAAATATTAATCTATCAATTTTTATATGATAATAAATTCTCAAATGTAAAACAACAAACTCTCTGCCGCCAATGACCATAGTTAAAAGAATAACAAAAAAGTCGTTTTGTTAGTGTTTGCATGTACTAAATTACTAAAAAATAATTGTTTATTGTTTCATTCTTTATTTACATGCTAAGTTTATTTAAACTTAGCTTAACAACTTTACTAATACGAAAAAATCGTCAACTTACAGTTGTTAAAAAGATTGGTCAGAACAATGCGTTTGATCCATATCAACAGTATTGTTACATATAGGTCTGTTTCCGAAACTGGGGTGCCACTCTGAATTCGTCCACCACTGAATTCGCTCAACCGATGATTCTAAAAACCAATTGTAAGTTACAGCTTGAATTTCTTCACCACCTATTTGTTGCCGTTAGTATCAAAAAATAGCACTAAGATATTTTTTTTTACTTAAATTGAATCAATAAAATTTATAAGGTTCTGAAGGCAACAATTCAAATGAAACAAAATAGCTTGAAATGTTTTTTAACATAACAACAATTCCTGTTTACAAGGTTTTGTGTGTATTATTTACTTTAAGTACTATAGCATTCAAACTAACTTTTATAAGTGAAATATATTCAAGTTTTTTATTAAGAGCAAGGCATCACTTCAGCACAAAGCGAGACTTTAGCACATTGAGCGGATTTTCAAACAGCTCTAGTATAGATCAATTGCAGCTTTTTTTATGTTTGTTTTTCAAAAAAGTATGCATTAGTGTTTTACATAAACAAAATATTAAAACTAACCTTTTCAGCCTAGCTAAATTTGTAAATAAGTTGTAAGTAATTTTTTCAATGATTTAAGAAAATATAAAATTTAAGAACACAAAATAAGTATTTCATAGTTCAATTTTCGTTTAATTTACTAACTTCTTGCTTTTTATTACTTATTTTTATCATTAAGTATAGTTTTTCTTTAAAATTAGAACCTACAAAGTACTTTTTGTAACTTATCGCTACCTGCAAGTGATTTCTCTAAGTATAAACGGTAATTAACTTGTAAAAGCTTCTCCGAATTACTTTTTATATGATGATAATTTTAAATCAAAATAACTTCGATGAGTATTCTTCCCACTAACTCACTGTTTAAAACGCTTAAAGTGCGTTATCAACAAGGTGCTGAACTTATTAAGGTCAATTTTAAACATCTTGTTCTGTATAATAATAATTATTGTTTAACTTTTAATTTAAATTTATTGATCATACTAAATGAAGATGCATGCAAGGTTACACTCCGTGTTTTAGTGCCACTTTCTGCAATATAGACACCGTGCTAAAATATTACTCTATACTAAAGTGTCACTATGTGCTAAAGTAAGGCTGTGCTTTTTCTGACACCTACCCATTTTATACTCGAAACGTCTCACGAATGCGCAAAGCATCTCTTTTGCACCTACTTTAACTGGTTTTAACTAAGAGCTTTTACAATTTAAAACTTTATCTTTAACTCGTTGTTTTCCATAAAACAAACAGTTTGCTAACTCATTATAACATTTGAAATTTTCGATTAAAAATGGTCAATTGTGCAAAAGTGACTCTTCGTCCATTTCTGACACATATTTAATATTTAAATTCTAAGATATTATTAATATAAAACATTACAAATTTTATCGAAATATATATATATATAAATTAATCCACAAGCTAAAATACTTGAGCTATTTATATACATTATATATCATTTTTATATACTTAAGGATAAACTAGAGAAAACTAAATCTAAATTTAAACAAAGAAACTAAGAAGTACTAAAAAAAGCTGTTATATATATTTTTTTGAAAACCAGTATAAATGTGTATCTATTTGTTTAAATCTTTGTTTCAAATAATTTTCAAAAACAATACGTTTTATGTTTAATATTAAGTAGAAACTACAAATACAGATTACTTTAAATCACATTTTTCCAAAGTGAATGGTAAAGCCCTTTTTGGGCAATAATAGCAAGGCGAAAAAATTAAAAGAATAATTATTTAGTGAATTGGTGATATTTTAAATTGGTAGCCGATTATTTTCAAATACCTGCCAAGGTCGTGATTATGAATGGAGTTTTAGAAACCCTGCTTTGAATTAATCAAACTTATGGTATAAATGAGTACTTTTAAATTATACTACTACCCGTTATTAGTACAAGTTTGGTCCTCAAAAAAAATAGTCAAATATGTGTCAAAACTTTGTTCAAAAACTACTAAATATAAAAACACAACACAAACTTAAATTGAGCATTTTCTAAAATATGATGAATAAAACTTAATTGATACTTTTTAGTACAAGCTTTTGATGCAAACACAAAGTTTACTACTAAACATATAAGCTGACTTATAGGTGAAAAATTGTCAATTGGTTTAACAGTTAAATATGTTTTAATTGACACTTAAAAAGTTAAAATACGATAAATTAAAATAAATACTTTTAGTATAACAAAACAAAACATTTATTCCAACTAAACAAAACAAACGCACAAAAGTATTTTTTACAATTCAGAGTTATTAAAAAAGAAACAGAGAAATATTTTACCGATGCACTGACACAAAACTGACTCTCCTATCAAACATGTTAGTAGTAAATTAATTATAATTAAACTGTAGACAACACATACAATGTAAGCGTATAAGATATTTGTAGTTGATAACGTTAACTTGTGAATACAACTAATAAATAAGAAACAATTGACTTTTCTTCTTAAACAGCTGATTTTAGATACAAACACTTTGATTAATGTTATTTTGATTAGCCTACTTATCTGAATACAGTTTGCAGAATCGAACATAATTATTTAACTAAAGGAAGATTTCTATAAGCTACCAAAAGTACAAGAAGAACTCGCATGCATGATTAAACGAATAGCAGAACTTTAACGGAAATTGCAACAAACTGCGCGACACTGAAGTGAAAGTGAAATGTTTTATAAAGAAAATATTTTTTATACCAAAGTTTCAAATCAAACAATGATAAACATTATATTTTGTGTAACAAAATACTAAAAACAATAAAAAATTTGGTTCAGGTGTTCAAGCTTTGAAAGATATAATTTACTAACTTTACCAACTACTTCGTACAATACTTTAAAATAATATGGTGTTTTGGAAGAAAAACGTCTTATTTATTATATAAAATATTGTTCTAATACGAGAGTGAGTTACTAACATTGCGTTATACTGCAAATAGCTAAAATGACAGTACAACTAATTATTTATTTATAAATTCTAAGTCAATTAATCATAATGATTGTTTATAAAAAACAATGAAACTAATAGCAAAACTGACCATCATATCCTTTGTTGGCATTTGACGCAAACGTGTTCATCTGGTTGTTCATAGCAACGGTAGAAGACTTTTCCCCGCTTTCGAGTTCTAAATTAGGTATTTTTTGTTATTAAAGAAAGCGATTGTAATTTTTTTAATTTTTCCATAATTGTTTAAATAAGTCAACTGATTTCATCCTACTTTAAATTAAAGTTTACTATAAAAAAAGAGTTAAAAATTCATTTTAACTTTAAATAATGAACTTACACCAATCTTTCTCAAACTCATTTTTATAATCAGCCTGGATAATGAAGAAATAGTAATTATTTTATTAAATAGTACCTTTTTGCTGGTTACCCATTTATTTTTTCGTTCACTTATTAGTTATTGCCAAAAAAGACACCACTCCGCCAACATTAGAAAACCGTATTATTTGAAAAATTCCCATAATATACATACAAAAGTGGTATGCAAACAATTTTTTTTTCAGTAAATCTAGCCCATTTTCAAGAAAGGCTATCAATTCTTCTTACTTACTATATAAAGTATGTGATACATTAAGTAAGCACTGTTTATTAATAATAAATACGTCAAAAAAGTTCAATAAGTTTAGTTCTTTTACATTTATCAACATAAACAGTTAGAAATAAAGTTTATTTTTCATAAATTTAATACACATTCTTTTTCAATCTAATAGTCTACAACCGTTCTTTACCTCAAAATAATATAGCAAATAATTATAATAAACAAACATACTGTATTAGATATTTTAAAAAGTATCATTTTTATCTGTTCAACAATGAAATCTAAATATCTCTTTATGATATATAAATGCCGAAGTTTGGTTTGGTTTCATGAAAGATGCAACTATAAGATGTTTGATTTTTAAAAGAAGTATTCAAAACTTATTTTTGAGTTTGTGACTTCAGTATAATAAAATATGTTATGTTGCAAGCATTAAATTAAATAAATAAGGTAATTATTTACAGTTTATAATCAATAATTATGGTTTAAGGATAGTAATTTATTGTAAGTATGAATAGTCAAAAAACTATTTAACAAAGATGCTCGAATTTTAAAACAAATTTTAACCAAATACTTTTGATAAAATTCGAAGATTTACAAAAATAAAAGTCATGCGGAAGGTCACTGTATTGTAAAGTTATTAACTAGAAAAAAATCTAAATAAAATTTTTACTTTTTTATTGAGAAACCGCTATTTTGTCAGAACAACAATGAAGATGGCATAAAATATTGATACTTTAAAGTATGAGTTTTAAACAGACAATTTTAAACTGGAAATAAAAATAAATAATAAACCTTTGGTTGAAAGTGTTGCTTTTCTTTTAGAATTGACAGAGTTGACGTTTTGCTTTCATGATTTTGATCCGATCCTTTTGTAGACAGTTGGGAGAATGAGCTTAAATATTGTAATATTATGTTTAGATATTTTTCAAAACTTGTTAAATATACAATATAAGTAGCTTTCTTGTATGCAACATAAACTTTTTTTTGATACTAAAATATAGTATCAAAACTGGCTTTACAAGCATATTTATGTACTCATAGCATTTTTATGTACAGTATTTTTATGTACTCATATCATTTTTATGTAAAGTATTTTTATGTATATCAATTTTACTCAAGCTTATTTACAAGATATATTGGTTTATTGTATAACAATAGAAAGTTAAACATCTCAAGTTTATTTAACTTTTGTAAAAACTTAAAGTTAAAAAAAAACAATACCTTTATACGTTACTAGATTTTCGTTTAAAAACTTTAAATTTATGTTTTGTAGTTTATTAAAATATTTAGTTAACAACTCCACAGTATTTAATAAGCTGGTACAATATCATTACCATAGGTATTTACTAAAAACATATATATTAGTTTAAAAAATATTAATACAGTAGATAAATTTTTGTTATCTTACTTTATATCAAATTTGCTATAAACAAAAAAGTGAAAGATTATTACGCATCTGTTTGAATATTGCATATACACCAATCTTTCTCAAATTCATTTTTATAATCAGCCTGGTTAACAAAGAAATAGTAATTATTCTATTAAATAGTATTATTTTGCTGGTTAATTATCCACTTACTTTTTCGCTCACTTATTAGTTATTGCCAAAAATGACACCATTTCGCCAATATTAGGAAACTGTATTTATTAAAAATTCCCATAATACACATACAAAAGTGGTATGCAAACAACTTTTTTTTCAGTAAATCTAGCCCATTTTCAAGAAAGGCTATCAATTCTTCTTACTTATTATATAAAGTATGGGTACATTAAGTAAGCACTGTTTATCAATAATAAATACGTCAAAGAAGTTCAATGATTTAGTTCTTTTACACCTATCAACATAAACGGTAACAAATAAAAGTGTAATTTGGATAAAGGCTATAAACATATTTTTTCAATCTAATAGTCTACAACCGTTCTTTGACTTGCAAAATCTAGCTAATGAATATAGGAAACAAACATACTGTATCAGATACTAAGTTAGAAAAGTATCATTTTTATCTGTTCACTAAACGAAATCTAAATGTCTCTTTGGGATATATAGATATCGAAGTTTGGTTTCATGAAAGATGTAACTATAAGATGTTTGATTTTTAATAGAAGTATTCAAAACTTATTTTTGTGTTTGTGACTTCAATATATTTAAATATGTTATGTTGTGAGCATTTAATTAAATATATGAGGTAATTATTTTCAGTTTATAATCAGTGGTGTCAGATAAATCAAAATAAATTTACAATTTAAACGAGCAAAATATTTATAAGTTTTTATGATCTAAGGAAAGTAATTTATTGTTAGTGTGAATCAATATAAAAACTACTTAACAAAGAAACTCAAATTTTAAAACAAAACTTGAAGCTTATACTTTTGATAAAATGTAAAGATCTACAAAAATAAAATTTATGCGGTATTGTAAAGTAATTGAATGGAAGAAAATCTAAAAGTAGTTAACTATTTTATTTATTAATATTATTAACTTTTTTAATTATGAGACCGTATTTATTGTCAGAATTACAACAAAGATGGCATAAAAGATTGATACTTCTAAAGTATGAGTTTGAAACAGACTATTTTTAACTGAAAATAAAATTGAATAATAAACCTTTGGTTGAAGGTGTTGCTTTACGTTTAGAATTGACAGAGTTGACGTTTTGCTTTCATGACTTTGATCCGACCCTTTTGTAGACAGTTGGGAGAATGAGCTTAAATATTTTAATATTCTGTTAATATAATTTTCAAAACTTGTTAAGTATACAACATAAGTAGCTTTCTAATGTTGTCTGTATAAACTTTTGTTTGATATTAACATATAATAGTATATGTTTTGATTTTAAGAAAACAAATAAAGAGATCTCAACTATTAAAAGAGAAATAATGAATTTATTCTTTTATGACTTTATTTTACAAACTAAGTTTCGGTCAGAGACCTCGTCAGTGCTTAAATAAATCTTATTCAAGTTCTATTCTATATAATTCAAAAATAATTTTTGAGATATTTATTTCTTTTAAAAAGTTTTCTATTCAAACGTATGGACCCCAAATTTTTTGAGGTCAATTTTTTCAGAAATTTTAAATTTCACTAAAAATCTGTCTCCTTCTTCATCTTTCAAGCAATTTTCTTCAAATTTTCAGGAAATGTTCCTTATATTAAAGAATAAACAATACTTATGATTTTTAAGTAACGTTTTATTTCATTTAATATAAGGAAAATTTCCTGAAAAATTAAAGAAGATTATTTTAACGAAAGAAATCTTAAAGTCCAAAGAAACATTTTTTTTTATTGTATAAAGATTAGACTCTGAAAGTTTGAAGAAGATTGGTTGAAAAACGTAGGATAATTTAGATTTTAAATAAAATAGTCTTTTTTCGCTGTTTTAGTTTTCCCTTCCCATAGGGAACCTATTATTCGGCACAACTTTGACTGCTCATATATCAAAAAATAATTCGAATTTTTTAAAACGATTAAAAAATCTTGAAGCTTAGAAAAAACTTTCTAAAATAAGATTAACTTGTAAAAATCATGGCTTACCCCCCCTCCTATGGCCTTAGTTGTTAAAAATATGCACCATGAATTATTAGTAACTATAGTGTTTTTTTTTCATCATTACATTTGATTATTATTTGTCTTACTTTGCACCTTCAATAAGCAACTACTCAAATATTTTAATTTATTTTTGTTATATCTTAAACTTGACTTTAAAAACTTTAAAAATTGGTAGTAACTAGTAAGCAGCATATAAAAATAAATAGCACAATTCTATGAAAAAGCATTTTCAATTACTCCCTTTTATTCTAATTTGATAAATAAGAACACTATCACTTTAAATAATAAGTAGACTTAATAATTTATATAATACTTATTTGTATAGCTTCATAAATATCAATACTGACATCAAATTTTTTATCTTAATTTAGAAAACTTTTTCACTACTTTATGAGATAATATACATGTATTCAATACTATTTTTAAAGATACTGTTGTGCTACAGAAATATGCTTTAAAAATAATATAATTTGACAAGTAGTAGATATTTTTTATTGTATGTAAAAATTTATTTCACAATTTAAAATTATACTTTATATATATAAAATGGTCATAGTATATTATGATTTGTCCATAATATATGATACCAAAGATTTAACAAGTTTCCAGATAAATTTTTCATTTAATGTTAAGCTTTTATCATTAAATAGAATTGCCAATTTTTTTGAGAAAGTTCTTTCAGGGATTCAAAGTACAGTATTTTGCATCCAACTTGATTAAAAAGTTAAGTTTGAGGTAAAAATCTGCCTTAAACAGTAAAAAAGTGTTGAAAAGATATTAGCCCTGTAAACCTACTATTAATATGTTTTAAAATAAAAACAATAAAGTATCTATTTGATTTTTTTTTCATTTCAAAATTTAATTACTACACATAAAAAAATGTTTAAAATGCTAAGTTTTTGGGTACCTATTGTTCAAAACTTCTTTAATCAGTTTTAAAAGTTTTTGAAGATATTTTTAGCCTAAACCAGGGTTCCTAAAGTAGGCCAAGTGGCCCTCATGGGGGCCAAGGGGTCTAAGGGGGGCCATGAGCAACTGGGCCAAAGAGGGGGGGCTGAGCAGTAAAGGAGTCATAGAGGTTTATAAGGTCAATATTTGAAACTTATTCTAGCTACTCTTGAGTTGATGAAGAGCAAAAAAAGTCTTAGGTGGTTTTAACAGAAGTTTTTGAGTAAAACGTGTAACAAGGGGGCCATAGTTTTTTAATTTCTTTAAAGTGGGCCATTTGAAAAAAAGTTTGGAAGCCCTGCCCTAAACTGTCAAATTCCAGATTTTTCTAGAATTCAAGGTTATATAGCAACCCTGTCTATAGTAAGTGGTAAACTAATTAGGTTAGGTATTTTTAAATAAAATATGATCAAAACCTATAGAATATCTAAAATAAAACTTTAAGTTTGGATTTCTATTTAAAATTAATTAAGACTGAGGTTATGATAAAGTAGAAAAATTATGTAGTAAGGGGTAAAATCTGAAAAAAATACTGTTATTTAACTGCAATTATGGTTAACTTTAGGTGAGCACCAATATCAAGCTGAAATTATAATACATTTGATGTCTTTTTTTATTATAATTTTAGGCTAAAAATTTATCTTTTAGAAATACATGAAAACTGTTTACCAAGCTATAATACAAAGATTTATGGCAATAGAACTTAAAATTACAAAAAAAAAGACTTTTTGTTAAAAGATTGATTTAAAAATAAATCTGTCTCAAGTTTACAAAAAAATCAAAATTGGAATAAGAAGAAATTTCTTAAATCAAACCTGTGTGTTTCTTAAACTTTAAATTAGTCTGAGGGTGTGACAAACAATTAATAATTTTAACAAAGTCATATCTAATGAACTTAACAATTGAAATATACAAAAATTTAAAATACCTTTTGTTGATGTAGATTTTCATTATTTTCATTGCATTTTGTCAACAGTTGTGTTTGAGAATATAATTCTATCTGAAAAATATAGAGTTCTGGCGGCAAAAACAGAACAAGAGCCAATGAAATTAAGTAAGCAAAAGTGTTTTCGTAAATAATTTAAATCTTTTTACTTTTTAAACATACAATTTTAATTCTGTACATTTAAAAAACTAATAGTCTAAAATAAGTTGAAAAAACTAACAAACTGCATAATATATTAAGCAACTAAGTAAAATAATCTTATACTAGAAACTAAATATTGCGAACAAAAAGTTCGAAAGGATGTATACTTAAATTTAGCTGTTATATTTTGCATACGTAACGACCATTTGATATATTTTAGGATCTAGTTGAATTAGTTTTAAACTATAATACAACAGAAATTGATTAAAATGAGCGCAAATACGTTAAATATTTGTATTTTTAAAAGCGAAATACGAAATATTAAAACGGAAAAAAGTAACAAGTATAACTTTTGTTTAGGTGCTGATTTGTATTGAAAACAATATATCTTATATATAGAATTGTTCGTCTAGAAGCTAATACTTTTGTTTTTTAAGCTAAATAATATACCCAAAAATAATTACTTTTAAAAACTTGGAGGAAATTTTGAATCTTGGAGAAAATCTTCCAAAACGTTTCGTAACCCTATAGCTAGGAAGTTTGCTGTATAATTTAAGTATTTAGTAATTAAATGTAAAAATAAATAAATAAAAAGTGTATGTAGTGTTAGTAGTTAATTTTTCGTATCTCTTAGTAATCTTATTTATGGAACAAATGATTAATAAACTTAACGCTTTAGTTACCTAGTAGAATATATTAATAGTATGAGTGTAATGATGCTATTTTCAAGGGTGTAATTTTTGAAACACAATAATTTTAAATACGCAATTTATTTACCTGACCAAAATAATGATTGTCTTGATTGTTTTTAACCTGAAAACTTTCTTAGCTTAAAAAAGATAAAGTACAAAACATACGCCCCTGAATTATAATAACACTTTTACGTGAAATGCAGCCATTTTTAACAACTTTTTAGTTTAAAAAAGCAAGATTAAAGAATTAGAGAAAATAAAAATAAGAATTTACAAGTATGATATTCACCAACAGAGCTAGATTGGACAGGTTGTCCCCATATCAGCCAGACGATCGAGTTTCATTGTACAAGTTTGTAGATTATATTAAAATTAAATTATTATCTAATTAAAAAAACAATTTTTCTACTGGTTAAAAGGATTATGTTGTAATAGTGTTTAAGTTTGTTATTTAATAAATAAAGCCTAATTATTTTAAACATTGGAGGTTACATTGAAACATAAATTAAACTCATCATTTAATAAATTAAATTCCATTATTGTACATATTGGTAGATCTGTGAAAAGAAAACGTTCAACAAGCGAGCTAAAAGACAGTTGTAAGGATACGCGTTGCTCAAAGTATAAAAAGGAGCGCAGATTTTCATCAAATAACATAAAGAATCACAAATTACACCATAAATCAGATGATAGAAGGATAAGCGATAGACACAGAAGTTTAAAGATACAAAACCATATCAGTAGACGCAAAGTTGAAGTTTTAAGTCGTAGGGCTTCACTAAAAGTTGAAATAAGAAATGATAGATTGAAAAACGGTAGACATGGTAGCTCACAAAATCACAGTAGTAAACGAAAAGTTGTATTCTCAAGTTCGAGGCCGAACAGAAAGTAACTGAATTCAAAAACTCTTGAATCTTTTCACAAGCTTTAACTTTCTGTTTTTATTACTTTATCTTAAAATGCTATTAAAAATAGCATTTAAAAAAATCTGAAAGTAAAGTTATTCTGATAAGTTTAAAGTTGCTCTGAGTAAAATAAGATAGTATTGTAAGTAAAATTTTCAAAACGTCATTTCAAACAAAGCGTGTTTTAAAGTATAAAAATAAAATTTATTGATATATCACATTATTTGTTTGTTCGTACTTTTTAAGAAATTGAAAAATATATGCTAGTAAACTTAAAAGAAAACAAAAATTAGTGTCCATCCTTTACTTGTTTAGACTTTTTAAACTAAGATTGGTATTATAATTTATTACTCAAACAACTTGAAATTAATTTGAGAAAAAAAAAGTAATCTTAAAATAATACAATTTTAATACTGTAAACGACCTTGTTGTTAGTTTTATACTTTTTTTTTGCATTACAAGTGGCCCTAAGACAATTTAACAAGATCAGCTAAATGTTGTTACTCAAGGGTCGTCAAATTTTAACTCGCTTGCTAAAAGTGAAAGCTGTCAAGCGAAAGTTTTTAGATTTCCAAAGTTAAGGGTTATTTAAAAAAAAACTAAAAATCTTTGTTTTTGAGACTAAACACAATAATATTTAGCTCAGATATGAAAAAGTACTGGATCGCACTAAATGTGTTTTCTCCTTGGTGTCTACTTGTTGTTTTGTTAAATATGAACAAAAAGAATTTGTATATGAAGGTTTTGTTGTTTAATACTCTTCGTAAAAAAGTTATTTATGCGAACAAAGCAAATAATTTTTTGATATAGTTAATTAATTCACTTTCCTAAAGTTTAACCAAGCAGTGTTTCTATAAAATACCTTTAAAGTTATCCTTGGTGTGCAACTTGATAACCGAAAAGTTTTTTCGTGCACCAGGTCCTAGAACCAAATAAATTTAGCGTCTTTTATTGTCGTTCAATAAAGTATAATATGTTTTGCTGTTTCGTATAAAAATCTAATTAATTGTATGTTAAAAAAATAGAATTTTTCATTGACAGGTTGTTTAAACCGGTTTCCAAAGTCATTATAGGAAAGTACTTATGAACGCTTCATAGTTAATTTATCATTAAAAAAATTACTTATTAATTTACTAAAACTTAACTTTTTGATTTCTATTTTAAGATTTAAATTAAATGTTGCTCAAAATTAAGTTGAAAAATGTATATACATTAATAAAAATAAAGATAAATAGCAACAGAATATATCTTGCATTCTATGCTAGTTAAACTGACAAAATCATTTCCAGTTTTATTATTGATACTCAAAATATGATTTTATTCAAAATGGCTTTGTCCAATGTTTCTGAGTTGATTTACTTTATAAATCCTATTTACTACTACTTACTATAATTGAAAAATAACTAAAAAGAACAACTGTTTTAAACAAATTTATATTGGCCTGACTCCCGCATAAATCTCTCAGACAACAAAGACAATTCAAGCCAAAACCCCCAAAGACAAATTTAAACTTGTAAATGCTAGCAAAACCGATTTCATGTAGTTAATCTTAAGGGTAACAGTGGTAATAAAAATAAGAGTTAGAAATAAAATAAAATAAAATTTATAGAAAAATATAAATAAAGAGTTGAAATTAATTTAAAATTAAAGTAGCTTTAAATAAATATTCAACCCTATTCAAAAGTGTCTTCGTTCAAAATTGTCCCTTCGTGCAAAAGCGTCTTCATGCAGATGTGACCATTCGTGCAAAAAAGTCCTTTTGTGCATATTGGAGTTCTAACTAGATCATAAATATATAACAAATTTAAATGATTAAACGTTTTACTAATTTGTAAAACAAAAAAAAAAATTTACAGAAGTTGTTGTATGTCTTACTAAAAATATTTTAAAACAAGTTTTTTTTTATTCGTCATCCGCAACTCCAAGTTGTAAATTAGTTAGTTGGAATTTTTTTAAGGTGTACTTCCATATTATAAACTTATGACTATAATATAAATCAAAGGTCTTAAAAGGTAAACTTGAACGATTTTGATTTCGATCTATTTTTAAACCTTTAAGATAAAAATCCAAACTTAAGATATAAAAAAAATAATTACAACTGTTTATAAATGTTATTTTATTTATTTTTGACCTTTGAAAACATATTATTTTATTTTTAGTTTGAATAGCAATTTGATGTATACTTTTAAGAATATAAATAAATTTTATGTACTTTAATTACTCTTTTTATGGTCCTCAAACCTATTAAACATTCTTCATTTGCTATAATTAAACATATACGAAATCAATCTGTATATACTTGTAGTGTAGTTTCAGTAATTTAAGTAAGTTTTATAATATTAATCAGTTACCGTATTTGATTTATAAAGTTGATAATGACCAACTAATTTTGAGTAGTTTTTCATTTTAATTAGTTTGCTTAATTTTTTTTTTTGTTCTATCTCTTTTCGATGTTTTGTCTATTATTGTTTTACATAATATATAAGATATTCAAACTAAAGAATCAAATTAGCTCAAATTGTTAAGTACTTTTGAAAATTTATAACTGTTTTTACTATGTATTATAATTAAAAAAGCTCAATTTTAAATCTGTTTTAAAATATGTAGTAATGTTGTTTTGTATAGTCTAGCTACGTTGTAGTTTACTAAATAAAATTAAAAGTTTTGTAAGTCGTTGTATTACTAAAAAATAAATAACTGTGTTTAATAAAACTAATTTAATATAAACAATTAAGTATTAATAATAAACACCTACATCAAAAAACACTGCATTTATACAAAGGAAGGATCTAGACTTTTTTTGAGTAGAAACGTTTTTGGTGGTAAAAAAAATATTTTGCTTCTTTTTTCTTAAATATGTTTAACATATTGAACGTTAAACTTTTAAACCGATTTTGAGAATGTAAACATCAGATAAAAATAAACACTAGCTAAGCAACTGTAATTAGCTTCAAATCAAAAAACAATGTCATTGAATATAATTCTGTTTTAGCAAATGTTTTCTTAATTAAACTCTAAAAAGTATAAACTGAAATTTTTAGTTTATTTAAGTAAAAAAGGTGCATTTTTTGATCTTTAGACTGTTTTTTATTAATAATTTAAGACACTTTAAAATATTAATTATTTTTATCTAAATGAAGTAGATAAAAAATCGAAAGGTAAAAGTTATTTAGTTTAAGATATTTAGGTTAGATAAAAACATTATTTTCACATACCGTTGTAGCGTGACAGTTTAACTTGTTTTTTAAGATTTTAAGATCTATTTTTATAGCTCATTAAATCTGACAATTTAATTTTTCATGACTTTCCACCCAACTAAAAACCAATGTTGGTTCGTTGAGTTAATTTAGTACTATTAGGGTTTACATGATTAATTTATTTAAAAGTAACATTTTAAGTTTTACAATTTAGTTAAACAAGTCAACTGGAATATAAGATAATTTAATTTGTTACATATCTAGATGTTAATTAATGAACTTTACCGTTAGATCAACAACAACAGCATCCGAGACAACCTGCGACCAATTTCGTCCTGATTAGGACTCATCTGGCAGGCATAGTTGCGCGAAACCGCTCTTGAGATCTAACCAGGCGGGCTAAAGTACGAAGTACTGAAGCGATCGCTTTTGGGTAAAGTTAAAAAAAATTGACACAGCTAAATCATTCACAGCCCAACTTCTCATACATTGTCAGCTTATTGAGGGATTATAGTCTTCATGATCTGGCATTATGATCAAATGTTATGTTAATAAAAACTTATGCAGAGTTTGTAAAATATACATTATATATATTTTGTATTTGTTTGTCTTACCGCATTTAATTAAACTTTTTGCTTTATAAACAAACAAAGTTAAGGATTTAAACGAAACACAAAATTATCGCTCGAAAATATAATCCAATTGTAGCAGTCATGTATGCTAAACAGTGTGAGTGTAACAACTTTGTACCTCCGCCTATCATTTATACATTTAAATCTTTAAAAATAAATGCATCTAAACTAAACTTTAACATGGGCAAGCTAAAAATAAGAATCAAGTTTGTAAACGTTCTGAGTTACTTCAAATAAGTAATCTTAAAAAATAACCCATAGGTTTGTCATATAAAAGTATTGCAATATAAACTTAAGCTTTGCTATTTAAACTCAAAAATTCAACTTATGTAAAAAAAGTATTGGTATTCTCCTTTTACGAAAGTAGATATATAGTAGTAGTGATCACTTATGACATTGATAGTTATTATTTAGTAAATTATTTTTAAATTCATGTTGGAACTTTCCAAAACGACTTAGCTTTCATAACATAATAGTAGCTCAGTCCTTAATTCACTTGGTTGAATTGCAATTTATGACTACTCTTGTTATAAAATCTAGGTAGTAAAAAGTTTTATTTCGTTATGACATTTTTTACTTGTAAAATAATCATTTAATTAAGCTAGTAACAAACTAACTGTTAATTTATAACTAAAAAAACTCAACTAGTATAGATACATACTTTTTTTTCAAATTTTAAGCTACTTACACTTTCAATATGTTTCTTATAACGTATGCACCTATTTGTTCTCTTTATGAAATTGTTGATATCACTTATACATTTTTCCCCAGAACAACAAGCCAGAACTAACATTGCTCATAAACAGAGAATTAAAGATTGAACGCAATGATTTTTCATTTTATAAAACGTTTTTCAAATTTTGTTTTTATAGTGTCTATTTGTTATAACCCGTTTAAACTGCTGTTTACTATTAAACATAGTTGCAAATTATAAAACAAACTAAGAATAAATTTGAACCACTCCTTTATTATTAAGGTCTCTTCCTTGAACTTAAAAGTTTAACTCTTTCTCAAAAATCACCAATGGGATCACGCAGTGTCAAGTGAGCACGCAGATCAAGTCGTTTTAAATGAAATTTTTAAAAATTGTCTTTATTCAAGCACTATAACATCACTAACCAATATAAGTTACCATGATGCAATAGTAATAAATTTCTTAGACCTACACCCAAATACATTTAACAATATTTTTTTTTATATGGAAAACTAACTAATTAAATTAATCTAAATTCAATGATTAACACCTTACCAACTTGAGCTTATAAAGAAAAAAGTTTAACATAACTAATTTACCCATAACTAAAAAGACGTAGCTTAAATAATTATAAAAATACAAAACCTAAATGGTCAGACTCGAATTAATTGATAAAATTGACGTAATAAATGCTTAGTAAAAAGTTGATTAAAATATATACAAACAGAAATAAGCCTCAAGTTTATCTAAAAAAAAAATATGAATCTAGCTTGAGTTAATAAAACCAAAACTAGCTTGAGATGTTAAAAATATTTTACACCAATTAAAATTTTCAAATTTAATTTGAGATTGAAGACACAAAAAGCTAATTCTGTTTTATTCAATCAAATATCACAAGGGTTAGTTTGATTGAAACAGGCTGCACTAGCCCGCTGAAAATAGAGTTTTAACAAACTTAAATCTGCTTTTTCTTTATTAGCTTTTTAAATTTAAATAAAACTGAGCAAAGTTTCTAAACCACTAACCAGCAAGTGAATAAAAAAAGTAACCATAAATATTTTTCTAAAAGACAACCTGATTTTTAATTTATCCAAAAACTAATTCAATATTTTATTATTTATTTAATATTATAAACTAGTTTTTATTAATTAAAAACGACTCTTGGTAAAAGCTAAATTTCCATTTATTTATTTATTTATTAACTAATAGGTAAATTTGGTTGTGCAAAGCTTTTGAAAATGAAGAAAACAAATTTTACAAATAACTAATTCATACAAAACAGAAAGCTTATAATCATATCACTTTTAGAATAAACAGTTGAAAACTTTTGAACAAACGAGTAAACAATTTTTGGTAGCTTTTAACTTTTAAACATAAACTTTAGAAAATAAAAACTGACTATTAAAAATTGACATCATTTTGGCAGGATAACAGTTATTTAAAAAAAAAAAGTTACCTAAGCATTAATTTTGTGATAAAAAATTCAAAACAGAACTATATACTAGCTGTTTGTAAGAACTAATACTCTTTAAAAAAATAAATTAGCTAAAACGAATAGGTTATTTCAAACTTTAAAGTAAATTGTTAGACAAAACGCGACTTATTCTTCTCAAAAAAAAGTAAGATAGTTAAAACTAATACTACGATTTTTTTCAACAATACTTTACTTTTTAACATCTTGCATAAAAGGTGTAGGCTTACAAACAAAATCGTCCAAAATGTTACTCAGATTTTCAGACAAAGTCGTAAACTTGTATTCAAGTTTTGTACCGGCTGTTACATTGTCTCTAAGATCATTCCAATAAATTCTGCAAAGCTCCTTCATAATTTTGTTGAACAGTTTTATTTGAAGATTTGACTTTTGCGTGGAAATTTTGTTTTTGAAATCTTCTATTTCTTTCAATTTCGGCTCCAGTTTTACCATTTCATTTTTCCAATCCTTTGCTGCCTGCTCCATTCTGTTGTTGATTTTCTCAATTCTTTTCCCGATTTCTGCATTACTTCCATCAGTAAACCTTTTATTAAACTCTTCTTCATACTTTTTATTGAGTTGATCACCATTTTTATTAGAACCATCTGCTTTACCGCCTAAGCAATGTTTTAACTCGTCTCTCAAAAATGTATCAGTTTGTTCGTTCAACATTCTGTCATTTTCTTCAACTTTATTTTTTTCTGCAACATCCATCGCTTCATTTTTTTCTTCCTCTGACTTATTGATCGTATTGGAGACTTTTTCAGATTTCTTATCAGGCTGGCTACTCATAGGTTTTTCTTTTTTAACTTTTTTCTCAGGTTCATTGTCATCTGTGTTACTTTTTCTTTTTGTGGAGTTTCTATCACTTGATCGGTTACTTACGTTTTTGGTTGAGTCAGAAGCCTTTTGGACTGGTTTACTTTCCTTATCAGTTGCGTTGTTAACATCTTTAACTTCATTACTTTTTGCTTTGCCAGGAGCTACGTTACTTTTTTGCAAATAATTGTTCTTTTTAGATTCATCCTTTTCTTTCAAGTACTGTTCAAAGTTTAATTGTCGCATCTTTTTATCAACCAAATCTGTCGGACTTATCTTCTTTGTGATGAACTTTTGAAGAGAGTTGAAGTATTGCTCCAGTTTGTTCCGATCAAAGTTAGGTTGCACCAACGTATTGAACAAATTGACAGCTTTTCTACTAACATCGGAAGCTGTCTTACACAACTTTACGAGCGCCTGTTTGTGAAATGTATGAAGCACACCTGGTTCAATTAATCCATCTGCCGAAACTTGGTGTTCTTTAACGAACGAGTCTTTAAATTTCTCAATGCTCGAGCTGTTTTCTCCAAGTGAGAGTATTGATTTGATTGATTTATCCGGGTTTTCAGCCGCTTCAGTCGGAGTAGTGAAAATGTCCAGATTTTCAATAAGCTTCAGGTATATTAGAGAGTCATTGCTAGACTTGATCTGTAAAAATTGGTTTTTAACTAGTGATTTCAGTACACTATTATTAAAAAAATAAATTTAAAATATTCACTACAACAAACCAAAGACAACAATAGTTTTTAGAATGTTTTTAATTTTTCTTAAATTATTTTAATGTGAAAAATCTAAACAATTCTGTTGTAACACAATTAAAGACAAAAAATTATATATAATATATATATCATTAAAAATACTTTTATCTAGAACAGGGCTTAGCATAAAAAATACTTTTATCTAGAACAGCAGTTTTAAAAATACAAAAAAAGGTGTTAGCCCTTAGGTTATTCAATGGTAGTTTTTTGAGTAATCTTGTTGAAGGGGACATAGCTTTCCAAATTTATTTAAAGGGACCATTTGAGAAAAGTTTGGGAAATCCTGATCTAGAAGAATATGGTACAGGCTGTTTCAGGAATCATTTTGGTTTTTTGATATCTAAAAAATGCATATTTGTTATTATAACTAACTTCTCTCATAAAATTATAGATAAGAAAATTCTCTTTTGTTCTATGAAAAAAAATGTTTTTATAAGTATTAATATTCGTAGCATTATCTTTGCTAGGAGAAAAACACTTAGCAACATTCAAAATTAATTTATTTTCTTGGTTAACGGGGTAGCCAACCTTATTTTGGATTTTTTTTGCGATTTTCATATTTTGTTCCGACTTTTTCAATGTACAAGTTTCCCAATATCTTTTTAATAAAAAAAGACTAAAGGTGTTTTTTAGATTAGGATTACCGAAAAATACTGTATTACTTTTTATATGCGTATTATTCTATTGCAGTATGTATTTACTTTTTGAACTAAGTTAATCAAAGTCCTTGCCATAAGTCTGCTTTTAGAAATAGAACTAATAAAACATAAATTGCCTTGCTACATACTTACAGTTTAATGTTAATTTTAAGTATTTTTTAAAGTCAGACTTATTTTTCTTTTTGAATTGGCCTATTTTTAGCAACTTCTTGCATAGCTCAGGGTTTCCAAGGTTTTTTTTGTGATTTTAGTTCGAAATTTAAGGTTTTTCTAATTTTTTTAAATCTAAATTGTAAGTTCAAGGTTTTGAAGGATTCCATTTTTTTTGGCAAACCTGATAGCTTCTCTAACTATTATTGGAAAATAATTTAAGGTTTCTGAATTTTGTTTCAGCTTTTAAGAAGTATAATATTTTCTGTTTGTTTTTAGTATTAAATAAACTTATGATAAAAAAAAGTGTTTTTAATAGTCTAAAACTACTAAAACAAACTAAAATAAAGTTTTAAATGTGAACTACTCCATTGCACTGTATAAGTTTTTTCAATCCTTGTTATAATATGTTATTACAGCCGTATGACTGATATAACACAAGAAGTATTTAAATTTATTCATATTACACACAGTGTAGTAATGTTTAAATTTTTAAATTTTTGTTTGAATTTAACATATAATTTTATTAGATAAATACTCTACAAAATTTTTGATGATCACTTTTTAAGTTAATTGTAATAAATTATAATAAAAAATTACAAAAAAAAAATAAAGACAAATATAAACTCATAAAACAAGAAAAAAAGTATAAGGGCTTGAAAAAATAAATTTAAAAAAGAAGATTTACTCTTACTAACATTTTTTTAAATCCCTTACTGCACATAGGTTCACAGCAATACCAGGTTAAATAGTTTTTAATATAGCTTCTGTAAAATATTAAGTTTAAGGGCATATGGGGATCCGACATTTTTTTTGTACTAAAAATAACATTGGACCTTATATTAAAGGTTCAAGTACAAACTACAAGCCAGTTTTTGTAGAATTAAAAAATCTTATCTAACTTTTGAGATATTATTATTTGTATAAAAATTTTCTTATATAAACATATGGACTGCAAATTTTTTGGAGTCAATTTTTCCGGAAATTTAAAGAATCACTAAAAATCTATTTTCTCCTTCATTTTTTGAGCTAGAGACCTCAAACTTTCAGGAAACGTTCCTTTTAAAGTTTAAAAGACGTTAAGTGTTGGAATTTAAAAATATTTAAAAATTAAACTTTTAGATCAAAAAAAAGAAAAAAATAGGTGGTTTTTTTCAATAAAAATTGTATTTTTCAAAAAGAAATTCCTGCATTCAATCTTTTCAAAAATTCGAAGAAGATTGCTTAAAAAATGAAGGAGGAAATAGATTTTTATTGAAATGGTCTTTTTTCGCGTTTTTAGTTTGCGCCTTCCATTAAGAACCTATTAAGGTCACCGACTTTGATCACTCATATCTCAAAAATTACTTTGAATTTTTTCAAGCGATTAAAAATGTCTGATAGCTCAGATAAAATTCTATATAATAAGATCAACTTGTAAAAATCAAGGTGGACCACCCTATGCCCTTAAACAAAAAAGCGATAAATTTTGAAAAATTATAACATTTTTGTTTTTTATTAATAAATGTTTGTTTACAAAGAGGTCATTCTTTAGGTTTTGGAAATATTTAACTTTACATTTACAACTATTTTACATTGTTAAACTTACAAAAAAAGTAAAAAAATCCAAGATTTCTTATAATTTTAACATTATTATTCTACTACTTTTGTTAGAAGAAAATATTTATTATAGATTAAGTTAGTAAATAAATTTTTTTAGATGTCTTTTGGGATTTTTATATGTAAATTATAAAGCTGATTTTTAGTTTTTATTATAACTTTAAATCATTAAATGCTAGGTTTATTGTTAAATCTTTCGATTGTGAAGTTCTTATACGAGCCATGCAATAATTTCAAAAAGTTTTTTTTAAACTTTAACATTACAGAATTTCCTAGGATTAAAAAATAACATATTTCAGGTTTTTTTTTTACATTTTTAACCTAAACTTTTAATTCCATGGTTTTAAAGAGTTTCAGACAAGCTGGTCTGGCCACCTTATGCGAAGCTTTTAGTGAAAAAAGAAGTAGTAAATAATCATTAGTTTTGTGTTTATGATAACTATTTTGATTTTAACTTAAAACTAGTTATTGAGATTTTTAATTTTAGTTATAATTTAAGTTAAATATAATTGTTTAGAAAAAGTTTTGTTTTTTATGATGAATTCTAGGGAGTAGATACAGATATCTAAGTAGTTTTATCTTTGAACTGTAAGTTATTTTTACTATTATATTTGTTTTTAAAAATTTAGTCAATTTTAGCAAAAAATTATAAGCGTAAGAAAAATACTAGCTTATATAACTTTAAATATAATAAGACAAAACGGATTGTTGTAACTATTATCATAAATTAACAAAAATTAGGCTACAAGCTTAAAAAGATATTAAGCTTTATAAAACAAAAATTAAAGAAAGATATTAAACTATGATATTTATTGTAAATTTATATCATAATAATATGATTTCAAATGTTATATCTTTTTAGGTATACTCACAATTCCCACCCGAATCAATTCGAACCCTATCAAATCCCATTTGAAACTTTTTTTTAATTTTTTTTTTACTATTACTGTTATCCCTAACCCTTACCCTTAGTTGGTATTTTTTCCTCTTCTAATTATTCTTATTTGTTTATATATTTTCCTTCTAATTATCTGCGCGGGTTGAAACTGAGCGTATCCTATCTTTTTAAGTAGGGTTTCTTAAAGTGGGCGAAAACGGGTTCTAAAACTTTGGGGTGATTTTGGCTATAAGGGGGAAAAACTAGTAATGCGGGAAAAAGATAAATGGGTAATCAGCTAGTAAAAGGCGATAGATATTAAAGGCATGCTATTATTTTGTAATTTTATGTCAAGTGGGCGGTTAAGAAAAAGTCTGAAAAACCGTGATCTTAAGAGTCACAATTTGTTTCCTTATTTTCTAAAATTCGGCATTAAAGTTTGTTTTTATCAAGTTTAAAACAGTATTAAGGTTTTTTATACGAATCCTAAACTTATTTAAAAAACAATTAGCTATTTAGTATAAAAAAATCATTAAAAATAAAAGTTAGTTAAGGCCATATGGTGAGAGCTATGTTTTTTACAAGTTGATCTTATTTTATAGAGTTTTTTATAAGCTTCAAGATGCTTTTTATCGTTTAAAATTTCAAATTATTTTTGAGATATGACCAGTCAAAGTTGGGCCGCATAATAGGTTCCCTATGGGATGGGAAAACTAAAACAGCAAATACAGACTATTTAATTTAAAATCTATCTCTTCCTACATTTTAAGCAATCTCATTCAAACTTTCACAGTCTAATTTTTATACAATAACAAAAAAACGTTACTTTGGACTTTAAATAATTTTATGTTAAAACTTTTTTTTTTTTAGATTTTTTTTTTGTGATAAAATTTTTATTTTTTTTAACTATTTAAATTTATTTTTATTACGTTTTTTTCCTTAATATAAGGATCATTTCCTGAAAATTTGAAGAAGATTGCTTGAAAAATGTAGGAGGAGATAGATTTTTAGTGATTTTTTAAGTTTTCGAGAAAATTGACCCCGAAAAATTTGCAGTCCATACGTTTGTATCAGAAACTTTTTACAAAAAAACAAAAAATCTCAAAAGTTAAATGATATATTTGAATTCTGTAAAAACTGGCTTGTAGTTTGTACTTGAAGCTTTCATATAAAAGCCGAAGATATTTTTTGTAAAAAAAAGTGTTTTAACCCCCTATGGTCGTAATTCTAGTAAGCTAAGTAAATAAAAATATTAATATGTAACAACACTTACACTGATTGCAGGCCAGATTGGTGATTCAATCCCATTATGAATCTGTCGTTGAAATTCAACAATTTTTTGTCGTTTGTACAAATTGTTGAGGGGATCAACATCATCATCAGCTATGTAATTGTGCTTTTCAAGAGCCTTTTCAATTGTTTCAAATTTTAATGGACCTTTTGTGTTTTGGTCAAGACGCTGGATTCTGTCTTCTGCGAGCTTGTTGAGAAAATCTGACTCCCGCTCATCGTAACTGCCCTTACCCTGTGTAGATTTACTTTTTTTTTTCTTAATTTTTAAAGCAAACATTTATTAGAATGCTTAACTATCGATCGTTTTTGCTTGTAATGGTAAGCTTTGTTGGCTTTTAATAAGCAAAACTTAACCTTAGTATTGACATTTGTTTGGGTTTATTTATGTTCAAGACGGCGTTTGTGATGCGTCATGTGAAGCAAAAATGCATTTGTTCACAATTGAGGTTTTTTATGAAACCTCGTCAAGTTTAGGCCACAGTTTCATCACATGTGGTATTTTGGCCGTAGTTTCAATATAAAAGACCTTTTAAAAGACTAATTCTGTGTCGTGAGCAACAGACCTCAGTTTCTAGCATTTGTGGATAATTGAACTGTAGCTCATTTTACTAAATATCAGTGTTTATATTAGAAACGTGCGTTTACATTTTTTTATGTTATATCATCCTCTGCTCTCACAGTATTGTCTGATAACACATTGTGTTGGTTACTCAAGCTCGGGATGACTTATGCGAGTATGCCTACTAGTACCTGACGTCTTCTCGGACGGTTGGGCACGCTTAGCGTGCTTAAAACTAACTTTGTAAGGCTAGAGGCCGAGAGCGTCTACACCAGGGTTTCCCAAAATAGGCCATGACTGATACTCAAGGAGCCGCGAGCAGCAAAGGGGAAGAAGGGGGGCCATGAGCAGTAAAGGAGCCACAGTTGGGTAATAATTTGAAACTTACACTATATATTATTTAGTTGCAGATGAAGAGCAAAAAAAAAGGTCTCAGGTATTTTAATGGTAGTTTTAAAACTTACACTAGATATTCTGGAGTTGCTGATGAAGAGCAAAAAAATAAGGCCTAAAGTGTTTTTAAGGGTAGTTTTGAAACTAACACTAGATATTCTATAATTTTAAATGAAAGGCAAAGAAAAAAGGTCTTCGGTGTTTTTAAGGGTAGTTTTTGAGTAAATTTGTTGTAGGAGGCCATAGCTTTTTTAATATCTTTAAAGGGGGCCATTTGAAAAAAGTTTTGGAAATCCTGATCAATAGGATAGTTTTTTTGTGTCCAATTGAAACTTTAGTACTTAACACGTAAAAATTGTTAAAATTCTAGGACTTGTAGTGATTTATGTTCAAAAATCAGGGAATTTAAGAATTCCAAATTATTTAGTAACTTTATATGTATAAAAATGGCTTGACCCACTTTCCCCTATGGGTATTAAACAATTAGTTTTTTTTCACATTCTGTAATCAATAACTTTGGTTTTGTCTAGTTTAGACAGTTGTTTAGAATTTTAGTGGAAGTTAAAATGTTGCATTTGTTCTAAAGATAACTCTGTATATAAATAGCTAATAAAACTGTTAATTAGTTACAAACAATTAAAAGACTTGTTTTAAGCTTTTTAAGCATTATGATTTTAGTTTAAACGTTCATCTTAAAAATTATTTAATGTCAAAGTTAAATACTAACCGTCATCTTTTCCAACAAACACCGGTCATTAGGAGCTTTTTCCTTTATATCTTCAATTCGCGGTAGTTTCTTGCTCTCCATAAAGTTTTTATACCAATTGTCAGCAAATTTTTCAGGATCTTTTAATAGCTCTTTAAAGGGGAAAGTATTTTTGTGGAAATCTCGCAAATTGCTAACCACTGGTTCATAATTACAGATCATTTTGGCCTAAATAATTAATTAGTTGACAAATATGTACTATAACTATGTTTGAATTAGCACTATAAAAAGCGGCAAGTTGAATGTATTGAGTATATTAAAATAATGTAGTCATCTTACTGAAAATGAAAGACCAATGATTTGTAAACAAGGAAGTTACAGATAAATATTTTATTTCACTAAGATTATAAACTTTATCTTAAATTGAGTCTCTACCTCCAAAATTTAAAAAAAGACTTTAAAGTAATATTAGTAGCTGTACCACTAGTTCTGAAATTTAGTAGTTTATGTAACTTACTCTCAAATACAAATTTAAACGTTTCGATTTATACTTATACAAACTTTTGTTGAATTCAATCAATAAAAAATAGATAGTAACTTTTAATATACAAAATACCAGTAATTAAAATTTATAACTTTGATTAAAAAATGCGAGATAACCATAAAACTAAGATAAACTTACTCTTATCTGAGCAATGGTGTTCAGCGCTTTCTCACTGAGTTCCCCATATCTGAACATGGCGATATTTAAAAGCTCATTTTGAGTATACTTCATGTTTTGGTGATACAATGTAAACATGCAGTTAATATATCCCTTTTTCATCCCTTTCCAAAACAGGAAGCAATTGAAAAAGACATTACCATGTTTCTAAAATATTTAACAAATTCAAATTTTCAATTCAAGACAAAATTCAGATTTTTTTATTTTAAAGTGTTTGACAAAAGTTATAGATACTCAGCGAAGCTACATTTTCTTAAAACAAAATATTTTTTGAAAAAACAACAATATACTAATTATTCACCAAAACTGAAAAAAAAAACAAAAATAACCAAAATCCAAAGAACATAAAGTTTATTTAGCGCATAGGGGAGTAAACACTTTTTTCACAATTTGATCTTATTTTATTTAGTTTCTACTAAGATAGTAGATGGTTTTTACAGCTTTAAAAATTCAAAATATTATATATTTGAGATATAGCTGGTCAAAGTCGGAGGCAACAACAGGTTTCTTATGGGAGGAGCAAACTATAACGGCAAATAACTAGAAATCAGTAAAAACTTTCTTCTCCTACGTTTTTTGAGATAACTACCTCAAAACTTCAGGAAGTGTTCCTTGATGTATTTAGAAAATTATATAGGAACAAAATTTAAATAAATTAAAAAATAAATTATTTTATAAAAAATAAACAAAAAAAAATTTCATGTTTTTTTGTTATAAATTTTTAATCTTTTTATTTGTTTAAACTCTTTTCCGACAAAATTTTAGAATTAAAAATTTGAGATAGTTAATTCAAAAAACGTAGGAGAAGATATATTTTTAGTGATTTCTAGTTATTTACCGTTTTAGTTTGCGCCTCCCATAAGGAACCTATTGTTGCCTCAACTTTGACCGGCTATATCTCAAAAATATTTTGAATTTTTTAAATCTGTAATTAAAAACTATATAAAATAAGATCAAATTTTCAAAAAAGTGTTTACCCCTCCTATGCACTTAAAAACAAAACATAGTATCGCACATTTTCTATGGGTTCTAGAAACGAACTGATGAACTCTAAACAAAAAAAATCTTAAACTAATTTTGCTATACTACTTAGTTGTAAAGTTATCTAAAAAATATTTTTAAAGTCTAAAAATAAACTAATATTTATGGGTTTTAATTGTTAAGTACAGAAAAACTTCACAAAGTTCACTTTATTTTAAAATGATTGTAAATACTAACCAAACAGTAAAAGTCTGTGTGACATGAGTTAGTAATCACAATATTATTGTTATACTAAGCAAAATAAGCTAATAGTAGCCAATATTAAACGTGTTGAATGAAACAAACTATTTTACGAACTTTTCTGGTGAATTCTGTTTCAAGTTTTATTTGAAAAGTTGATTCAAGTTTTGCCACAACACCCCGCGAGTCGATTGAACGGCAACCTTCAAACATTATTCTTAAAATGTTGTACATTGTTGCAATTCTATAAGCTCTTTTGGAGAGAGAAGAGAAATTTTCTGTGTTTGGATTATCGAAGTACTTTTGGCATGCAGCAAAAAAATTAAACCAAGATTTGTAAATGTAGACGAATTAGTTTTCTTCAAAAATCTGTTCGATTTATGTTGATATATAGTTTCATAAAGGGATTTTAGAGTTTTAAAAAAGGAACAACAAAAAATTTTAACAACACTACTGGCTAGGGTTGCCATAAGTTTTATGATTTTTTTCCATGTTTTTTTAATTTCTTCAGGTTTTTAAAATACAAATTTCTTTTGATTAGTTTGATTATAAAATTAAATTTGAGGTAAAAAACTCTTTTAGAGTATCGAAAAGATACTGTAATGCTACTTTAAATGCATATTATATAATAAAATTCAAATGATCCTTAAAAAAATTATATGATAAGTTTTTTGAGTCTATTCAAAATTTCATCATTTAACATGAAAAAATTGTTTCAAATTAATTCCTGGTTGTTTTTTTTTAATTTTGTTTTCAGAATTCTAGATTTTTTTTTGACGAAATTTTGAAACACCAGGTTTTACGGGAGCCATGCACTGGCTCACATAGCTGAAAGAAACATAGTTAATAAGCTTATAAAATTATTTTACAGTGTAATCTTTGAAGAAAGTATCTAAAGCATTTGAAACGTGTATTTTAAAAGGTGCTACACATTTGCTCTATCAAAACGAAATAATTTAAACGAAAAAAAATATTGAAACCTTAGGATTAAGACAAACAAAATCCATCAGAAATTCAGATACAGTACTTTCGTATGTAAAAGTTAGATGTACAAAAACATTGAATTAGTATCAATTTAATCAAATTCTATACAACTGTCTGTTTAAAATTATGTAAAATCTTCAACAATTTTACTGAAAACTATTAAAATAAACTCAATACATCAGAAAATGAAACGTTTCAACTAGCTTTTGTCAACAAAAATGTATGATTTAACTCCTTGCACAACATAAAACATACTAACTCCTTTTCGGCTGGTTCTAACTGTAAATTTTGCAAAAAGTTTTTCTAAATCTTTAGAAACAATATTGACTTCATTTTCATTAAACTTATGAAATCCAAAAACATCTTTTCCCTTCTTTTTCAATTTGTTGAAAACGTTATTGTTTATAGATTTAGACAAGTCTTCTAGCTTGCCCGTAAACTTAAAAATTGTGTCATTGAAAAACTTTTGTACTATTTTCTTTTCTTCTGGGGTGAATTTGATAGCCTGTTGTGTTTTAACATTTATAAAAATAAGGTTTTAAACCTTTTAAGTTTAAACAAATTCAATAATCGGGTTTCTTACAAAAGTCTAGAGGTTTCAAACTTTATTACTTAGTTTAACTTAAAACTTTAACTTAAAAATTCTTAGTATGCATAAATTTATTATTTTGTAATATAAGTATTTACATATATGTACACATCCATAAAAATTATGAATTTATTTAACCATAATTGACTTAAAAGTCAAGCATTAAATTATTCTGAATAGGCAAACTTATTTAATTTCACTAACTAAGTGTGTTAAAACTTATGTCATTAATTACTAAAAGTATTTTAAAATGAAATGAATTTAATTCAATATACTGTTAGTAAATTTATACTTTTTTAAAGTTTTACTTCAAATCAAATAATTACATGACTTATTAAATAAACGGGTTGACTTTAATTTTTTGAGCTTACTTCTACTTAAAAACAATGTTAAAGGCACAAACGCTATAATAGGTTTAAGTACACAATTTAAACTGATTAAATCTGGTCCTTTGCATCTCAAACACAACACTAATTTTGTTAAGTATAACAAAGTATTATTTAGCTCCGATAAAGTTATAGAAAACAAGATCATCTTGTTAAAAACAATATGGGCCAACTTTTGACTTTAGCAACAACCATAACATTATGTCTATGAAATAACCCGTTTATTTCTGACACTTTTACAATTTATTTGTTTGTAAAAATTAAATTGGTCAATAGTGTCTAATAATGACCTTAATATTATCAGTTTGATGGGCAAGAAACTGGGTGGCTTCCTGGAATGGTGAATTTTGTTTCCTAGATCAGGGAAATTCCCCTTATGGTCACCACAACCGACACTTCCTTCCAGCATGCCCGGATGATGATCCAAGTTCGGGGTTTTCCCTATGATGATACGTCAGCAGTTTCAATTGAGGTCGTACAGGGCAGCAACATTCGCTGAAATAAAAATATACAAATTGCAACCACCCAGGTCTTAAGTTTTATACTCTTCACTTATCAACAATGTAAAGAAAAATATAGTATTTAAATCTCAGATACTAATCAAAAATATGAGACATGATTCTTTTTAAAATAATTTTTATTGAGCAAACGTGATTGTTTTGTATATATTCATACACAAAACTTTGTAATGAACATATAATTATTTGAAGTGAAATGTCAGTGATATAATAATGCAATCGTTCATCTTTATGCAATTGTTTTCACTTAAATTTATGTTTAAGTTAATTCTATTTGAAACAAAGTTAAAATTATGGTCATTAATTGAACAAGTTTATATACATTTAATTTGTTATATACAATAAAAAGAACAACCTTGTCATATAATTGATGAAATGTATTCTTATTCAGCTAAAATATTTATTTTCACTATATATAAAAACAAACCTATTACAGAAGATGATGACTTGGTTGATCTGCAATTTAGCGAACAGTGTGTTGAGGCAATGCACTTTCATTTTCTCCTCAACGTAAGCGTAGAACTGGCTGACTCACTTCAAAGTAAGCTCCTCCATAAAGTTGATCTCGTAGGGATTGTTCATGTGTCTGTTGAAAATTTACAACTTCAACTTTTACAACAGGATTTAAAACAAACAGTGATGATTGTTAATAAAATGTGTAAAAACAAACTTTAACATAATAAAAATAAATATTTGTTAAGTGATACACATCAGTCATTCATAGGCTAGAAAATAGTATTAACATTTCACAGTACATTTCAATTGCTATAGTAGATAGGCTATTTCTGTAACGTTTTGAAAAAAACTGACTCTCTTGAGGTAGCCAGTTGAACAACAGAATCTTAGCATCATACGCGTATGCTTTACTTTACACTATTAGAAAGGACGTTGTATCGTGTTGAGGCTAAGGCGGGTTGAAAGGCTACTGTTATAAAGTGTATAGGCCTTTATGCTTGAAGTTTGTGAAGTCGTCGCGACGAGTATATGATAGCAAAAGGCTGCAGCAGCTGACGAGAGTGGCTGTTGCAGGGAAAACATAACGCGTGAAAGCAGAACTGGCAATTTAAGTACTCTTGAGACAGCGGTAAGCAGTGAACGGGTAAGAGGCTGAAGCAGGCAGTCTAGAACGAACAAGAGACCTTAGCAGGTCAAGTGGCAAGTGCAGAAGGTAAAGACGGCCGTAGTAGGTTGATAGAAACAACTGCACTTGGCAAGGTAAAAGCTCTGACTTGAAAAGCAGTGAACGGGTAAGAGGCTGAAGCAGGCAGTCTAGAACGAACAAGAGACCTTAGCAGGTCAAGTGGCAAGTGCAGAAGGTAAAGACGGCCGTAGTAGGTGAATAGAAACAGCTGCACTTGGCAAGGTAAAAGCTCTGACTTGAAAAGCTGGCGAACGGTGCAAACATGAACTAACGTGCGATTTTAGAGGTGAAGAAAAAAACGGGGCGACTCTAGAATGTGCGCGGTCGGGAGGTAAAAGCACTCGTATAAGCAGGTGAAGAAGCGGGTGAATGTTGCAAGCCGCTTTGAAGGCCAGAGTTGGAGTTATTTGAAGGCGTTTGTGAGGGGAGTAGAAGCTTCAAAAAAAAAGTTGCGAAAAAGCGGGGGAAGATTTTTTTGAAAAAAAAAAGAAATCGATTGAAAAAAAAATTGGGGAAAGAGATTGAGAATTGGAGAATAATGAAAAAAAAAATTGGAAAAAAAAAGGGCCGAAAGGACGAAAAATTGCGCCGCGGCGCAATTTTTCGTCCTTTCGGCCCTTTTTTTTTCCAATTTTTTTTTTCATTTTTTTTTTTTGACCCTTGTCGAATAGTTCGACAAGGGTCTATTTTTTCCCAAAAATTTATTTTGACCCTTGTCGAATAGTTCGTAACTCTCTTGAGGTAGCCAAGTTAATGTTTTCGGTTGTATTTCTTTTATTCCACTTACTATTTGAGTACCTTTTTTGTTACCAGTTTTTTTCAACTAAACCAATAAAAAATCCCCTAACCAAAAACTGGTTAATAGTCGCTTTCAATTTACCAAGTATTATACTTTTATATTATAAAGTGATAAGTTTGAGAATTCAAAGCTTTTTTTCTAAGTATAGAATTACCTTGATTTATTAATGCTCAAAAAAAAACTTTTATTAAGGTTATCTGGGGTTTTAAAAAAACATAATCGTTTATTTAGTTTTTAATTTTATAAATAATTTATCTAATTGATAATTGTTGTAATTATAATAGTTTTTAATCGTATAAGATACAGTTAAAACTAAAACGATGATATTTTTGACAAGGGAAATAAATCGAAAGTTGTTAAAAAAGTTTAACAAAATTCAACACTTGTACTTATCATATTTGTTTTAGTTGATAAATTAGTTTAATTTTTTTTTAACTGACAAAACTTAACGTAATTTTTTTTTTTAAATATTGAAATATTTTAATTGCATATCATGTTTAAAGAAGATCAACAATTTAGTAGCAGACTTTTGTCTTTTCATTTACATATGTTTATTTTAAAATGGTCATTTTAAAATAAGCGTTTTAAATACAAAATATGACTTAATACTAAATTTTAAACATTAAAAAAAGAAGATAAATAAGTTATTAATAAAAAACTTCATGTAAATTCGATTCGGATCTTTTTGGTAAAATACAAAATACAATGTATGATAAACTTTTATGATTGTTCATTTAAAAATAATTTAAGAATGCTAAAAAAATGTTTACCTTTGTTCAACTACTTCTCAACATTCAATACTATGTAGGGATACAGTCATTTTTAACTTATTTTAATTATACATAACCATTTACATAGATTCTGTCTGAAAACAGAGTTTAAACAGTTCTATAATATTATATATAATTTGTAAATATCTATTAATTAATATTACTTTTTATACTAACTAACGTTTATACTAAGGGTCGGCAGATTCTAATATGATTCAGATTAGTTGAAAAATTTTCTTTACTTTAAAAAAAAAGTAATTCTGTTTAATTTGTAACTATTTATACTACATCAGAGTTGAAACTAATAAATGCGAAAGCAGTTGTACAACACAGTAAAGTTTTTAAGTAACATAAAATAAACTTTTATTCGTAAGCTGCATAGCAAGTTTAGACAATAACTTAACAATAACTTGTTAAGGTTGAAGCAAACAAAATGAAAATACTTCAAGTATTGAACTTGTTTCTTAAAAGTAATTAAAAACCGAACTTTATGTTCAGCATATGCAACATACTTCTTTCATCTCAGGTCTTATAAAATCATTTTATTTTTACTTTATGTGTTACTAAGAATAACACGATCACAAGGTAGTCTTTAGAAAAAAAAACGAAAACCAATACATTTATAGTTTATGCTCTGCAAAATTTTAGCAAGGAAAGTTGGTAAATACTCCATAAAATTGTGAATAAAAAACAAACATAAACCGTACATAGTAAGTATATCTTATTTGTTAAGAAACAACTAACGATGGAGCACAAGTGAATAGTGTTAAATATCAAAGAAAAGTGCAAACGAACACGTGATAAAAGTTTTATCTGTAACCATAAATTTTATTAACTAAGGTTTCAGCTAAGTACAAGACTCTCAGTTGGGTTTATAACTAATTTTGCACTTCCAAAGGTTTTGATCAATAAAAGTAAATACTTTTAGTGTTTTTAAATATAAAAGATTTTATAATTATGTTAACTCTAGGCAGATACGTAATTATTTACAAATTAAAATTAGCGAAACAGATGTAATTTTCTCATTGACAAAGTTATTATTAAATAATGTTTTTGAGCAATAAAATAGTTCAACTCTGTTTGTATAATTAGTAGATAACACAATCAGTAAAAATAAGAAAAAGTAAAGTTAATAATTTTAAACTCTACTGCAATTAATGAGTTAATTTTTCTCATTAAAGTAGGTTATAACTTCAAAATAAATATTTATTTAAAACCAGTTTGCAAAATTTGACAGCATTTCAATGAAAATAGGTTTTTATGACTATGATACTGTAAAATTTATAAAATCAGCCTACATTCATGCTTATACTAACGGTAAAACTATTTTTCAACCGCATGCATTGTTGTTTTAACTATAGTAGAATGTTCAACTCATAACGGTGCATCTACTTGACAAATTAATTATTTAATGAAACCTTAAATACTTTTTTTAAACACACACCTTATAAGGCTTGCAGACCTGGATTGTGATAAAAATTCGTTCGCGGGCCGGACTTAATAAAAAACGTCTTCGCGGGCCAAACAAAAGTTGCAAAAATTGCAGAACAAGTTCTTAAGAAAAATCTTGTAACAGTTATTTGTATATAAAAAAAAATCTTATTTAATTAGTACAAATGCGAGTTTAAAAGTTATCTAACAGTACATTTAAATAGGTTTATTAACAGCAAATCAATTTTTACTTTTCAGGGACACAAATGAACAGATCGTTGGATAGATATTTTGTTGCCTTTTTTTTTTTGCTAAGTTAAATGTTTTCGTTTTTAAAGTTAACATTTTAAATAAGAAATTTTCATTTTAATTAATAGAAACAGAACGTATATGTAAACGAACAGCAGTTGTTGAAAAAATGAAGTCGAAGCTCCTTTTTATACAGTTTTAACACTATCAATAAAACACACTTTACTACTTCTATTAACTACACTAAGTGTAGATACAATAAATAAATGTTAAAACAGTTTTAACCGTGTGATGAATACTAAACAAGTTTTAATAAGTCTTATTTAACTAAGAGAGTTGTCATAGATTTAAAAACAAAATTAAGGTTTTTCACCCATATTTAGTATAAGTTTAACTTAAGTTAAAAAACTGTATTTAATACTATAAAAACGTTAAATAAATACTGTAAATCTATTTTAAATATTATAGTTGGTTGTAACAAAAAACGCTTTATCTTTATGATATATTTCTAGTATCTAGTTAAAATTTCATAACTTTATTTCTAAAAATAGTTAAAAGCTCCAGCTACTTTTGAGTATTTTTTTTCAAAACTTCTCAACTCAAGGTTATTTTAACTTAATTGTCAAACTCCAGGTTTTTTCACGATTCTTGGTTTTTTTTACAACTTTGAAAGGAATGAAAACATAATAAAAATAATATTAAACGATCTTAGCTTTTTTAAAACGTATACTTTTAGCTCTCGTTTTTTTTTACTAAACGCATAAAACAGAAATCGAATCCATAATTAATATTCATTGCCGCGAATTTGTATAAATAACGTTTTCAATTAAATTTTTCTATTTATAGTTCAGTTAATAGTTCTGTTAACAGTTCAGTTAATAGTTCAGTTAACGTACTTGGTTTGAAAACAAAAAAAAATACTTATTAAAAACTTAAATTAACTACAAGAGAAAAATTACACAATAACTGACATAGCACAGCTAAAAATTGCAATAGTACATATAACAACGCTTGAAAATAATGCTAAAAATAAATTCTCAAAAATTAATCTATCAATTTTTCTATGATAATAAATTCCCAAATGTAAAACAACAAACTCTCTGCCGCCAATAACCATAGTAAAAAGAATAACAAAAAAGTCGTTTTGTTAGTGTTTGCATGTACTAAATTACTAAAAAATAATTGTTTATTGTTTCTTTCTTTATTTACATGCTAAGTTTATTTAAACTTAGCTTAACAACTTTACTAATACAAAAAAATCGTCAACTTACAGCTGTTAAAAAGATTGGTCAGAACAATGCGTTTGATCCATATCAACAGTATTGTTACATATAGGTCTGTCTCCGAAACTAGGGTGCCACTCTGAATTCGTCCACCACTGAATTCGCTCAACCGATGATTCCAAAAACCAATTGTAAGTTACAGCTTGAATTTCTTCACCACCTATTTGTTGCCGTTAGTATCAAAAAATAGCACTAAGATATTTTTTACTTAAATTGTATCAATAAAATTTATAAGGTTCTGAAGGCAACAATTTAAATGAAACAAAATAGCTTAAAATGTTTGTTAACATAACAACAATTCCTGTTTACAAGGTTTTGTGTGTATTATTTACTTTAGTACTATAGCATTCAAACTAACTTTTATAAGTGAAATATATTCAAGTTTTTTATTAAGAACAAGGCGTCACTTCAGCACAGAGTGACACTTTAGCACATTGAACGGATTTTCATACAGCTCTAGTATAGATCAATTGCAGCTTTGTTTATGTTTGTTTTTCAACAAAGCATGCATTAGTGTTTTACGTAAACAAATTATTAATTCTAACCTTTTCAGCCTAGCTAAATTTCTAAATAAGTTGTAAGTGATTTTTTCAATGATTTAAGAAAATATAAAATCTAAGAACACAAAATAAGTATTTCATAGTTCAATTTCCGTTTAATTTACCAACTTCTTGCTTTTTATTACTTATTTTTATCATTAAGCCTTTAAAATAAAAATTAACTTGTATTTTAAAATAAACTTTAGTTTTTCTTTAAAATTAGAGCCTACAAAGCACTTTTTCTAACTTATTGCTACTTGCAAGTGATTTCTTTAAGTATAAACGGTAATTAGCTTATATAAGCTTCTCCGAATTACTTTTTATATGATGATAATTTTAAATCAAAAAAAAAATCGGTGAGTATTCTTCCCACTAACTCACTGTTTAAAACGCTTAAAGTGCGTTATTAACAAGATGCTGAATTTATTAAGGTCAATTTTAAACATATTGTTCTGTAGAATACTAATTATTGTTAACTTTTAATTTAAATTTATTGATCATACTAAATGAAAATACATGCAAGGTTTCACACCGTGTTTTAGTGCCACTTTCTGCAATATAGACACCGTGCTAAAATATTACTCTATACTAAAGTGTCACTATGTGCTAAAGTAAGGCTGTGCTTTTCTGACACCTACCCATTTATACTCGAAACGTCTCACAAATGCGCAAAGCATCTCTTTTGCACCTATTTTAACTGGTTCAACTAAGAGCTTTTACAATTTAAAACTTTATCTTTAACTCGTTATTTTCCATTAAAACAAACAGTTTGCTAACTCATTATAACAATTGAAATTTTCAATTAAAAATGCCAATTTGTGCAAAAGTGACTCTTCGTCCATTTCTGACACATATTTATTTGTACCACATATTTAATATTTAAATTCTAAGATAATATTAATAAAAAACATTACAAATATTATTCAGATATATATATATAAACTAACCAACAAGCTAACATACCTGAGCTATTTATATCATTTTTATATACTTAAGGATAAGCTAGAGAAAACTAAATTTATATTTAAACAAAGAAACTAAGAAGTACTGAAAAAAGCTGTTATATACAATTTTTTTTTGAAAACCAGTATAAATGTGTATCTATTTGTTTAAATCTTTGCTTCAAATAATTTTCAAAAACAATACGTTTCATGTATAATATTAAGTAGAAACTACAAATACAGATTACTTTAAATCACATTTTTCCAAAGTGAATGGTAAAGCCCTTTTTGGGCAATAATAGCAAGGCGGAAAAATTAAAAGAATATTTATTTAGTGAATTGGTGATATTTTAAATTGGTAGCCGATTATTTTCAAATACCTGCCAAGGTCGTGATTATGAAAGGAGTTTTGGAAACCTTGCTTTGAATTAATCAAACTTATGGTATAAATGAGTACTTTTAAATTATACTACTACCCGTTATTAGTACAAGTTTGGTCCTCAAAAAAAAAAGTCAAATATGTGTCAAAACTTTGTTCAAAAACTACTAAATATAAAAACACAACACAAACTTAAATTGAGTATTTTCTAAAATATGATGAATAAAACTTAATTGATACTTTTTAGTACAAGCTTTTGATGCAAACACAAAGTTTACTACTAAACATAGAAGCTAATTTATAGGTTAAAAATTGTTGATAGGTTTAACAGTTAAATATGTTTTAATTGACACTTAAAAAGTTAAAATACGATAAATTAAAATAAATACTTTTAGTATAACAAAACAAAAAATTTATTCCAACTAAACAAAACAAACTCACAAAAGTATTTTTTACAATTCAGAGTTATTAAAAAAGAAACAGAGAAAGATTTTACCGATGCACTGACACAAAACTGAGTCTCCTATCAAACATGTTAGTAATAAATTAATTATAATTAAACTGTAGACAACACATACAATGTAAGCGTATAAGATATTTGTAGTTGATAACGTTAACTTGTGAATACAACTAATAAATCAGAAACAATTGATTTTTCTTCTTAAACAGCTGATTTTAGATACAAACACTTTGATTAATGTTATTTTGATTAGCCTACTTATCTGAATACAGTTTGCCGAATCGAACATAATTATTTAATTAAAGGAAGATTTCTATAAGCTACCAAAAGTACAAGAAGAACTCATATGCATGATTAAACGAACAGTAGAACTTTAATGGAAATTGCAACAAACTGCGAGACACTGAAGTGAAAGTGAAATGTTTTAGAAAGAAAATAATCTTTATACCAAAGTTTCAAAATCAAACAATGGTAAACAGTACATTTTATGTAACAAAATACTAAAAACAATAAAAAATTTGGTGCAGGTGTTCAAGCTTTGAAAGATATAATTTACTAACTTTACCAACTACTTCGTACAATACTTTAAAATAATATGGTATTTTGAAGAAAAACGTCTTATTTATTATATAAAATATTGTTCTAATACGAGAGTGAGTTACTAACATCGCGTTATACTGCAAAAAGCTAAAATGACAGTACAATTAATTATTTATCTATAAATTCTAAGTCAAATAATCATAATGATTGTTTATAAAAAACAATAAAACTAATAGCAAAACTGACCATCATATCCTTTGTTGGTATTTGACGCAAACGTGTTCATCTGGTTGTTCATAGCAACGGTAGAAGACTTTTCCCGCTTTCGAGTTCTAAATTGTTTCTAAACGTAAGTCTTTGTGTATCTTTGTAACAGATTTTATTTAAATTAAATGTTGCTATTCTTACAAATAAAATGTTTATTAGGTATTTTTTGTTATTAAAGAAAGCGATTGTAATTTTATTAATTTTTCCATAATTGTTTAAATAAGTCAACTGATTTCATCCTACTTTAAATTAAAGTTTACTATAAAAAAAGAGGTAAAAATTCATTTTAACTTTAAATAATGAACTAACACCAATCTTTCTCAAACTCATTTTTATAATCAGCCCGGTTAACAAAGAAATAGTAATTATTTTATTAAATAGTACCATTTTGCTGGTTACCCATTTACTTTTTCGTTCACTTATTAGTTTTATTCAAAAAAGACACCACTTCGCCAACATTAGAAAACCGTATTATTTGAAAAATTCCCATAATATACATACAAAAGTGGTATGCAAACAACTTTGTTTTCAGTAAATCTAGCCCATTTTCAAGAAAGGCTATCAATTCTTCTTACTTACTATATAAAGTATGTGATACATTAAGTAAGCACTGTTTATTAATAATAAATACGTCAAAGAAGTTTAATAAGTTTAGTTCTTTTACACCTATCAACATAAACAGTTATAAATAAAGTTTATTTTTATAAATTTAATACACATTCTTTTTCAATCTAATAGTCTACCACCGTTCTTTACCTCAAAATGATATAGCTAATAATTATAATAAACAAACATACTGTATCAGATATTTAAAAAACTTATCATTTTTATCTGTTCACTAAACGAAATCTAAATGTCTCTTTATGATATATAAATGCCGAAGTTTGGTTTCATGAAAGATGCAACTATAAGATGTTTGATTTTTATTAGAATATTCAAAACTTGTTTTTGAGTTAGTGACTTCAGTATAATAAAATATGTTATGTTGCAAGCATTAAATTAAATATATGAGGTAATTATTTACATTTTATAATCAGTAATTATGGTTTAAGGATAGTAATTTATTGTTAGTATGAATAGTTATAAAAACTGTTTAACAAAGAAACTCGAATTTTAAAACAAATTTTAACCAAATACTTTTGATAAAATTCGAAGATTTACAAAAATAAAAGTCATGCGGAAGGTCACTGTATTGTAAAGTTATTAACTAGAAAAAAATCTAAAAGAAATATTTACTTTTTAATTGAGAAACCGCTATTTTGTCACAACCACAATGAAGATCCCATAAAGATTGACGATTTTTAACTGAAAACAAAAATAAATAATAAACCTTCGGTTGAATGTGTTGCTTTTCTTTTAGCATTGACAGAGTTGACGTTTTGCTTTCATGATTTTGATCCGACCCTTTTGTAGACAGTTGGGAAAATGAGCTAAAATATTAAAATATTCTGTTTAGATAATTTTCAAAACTTGTTAAGTATACAACATAAGTAGCTTTCTTGTTGGCAACACTAACTTTTTTTGATATTACCATTTGATATAAAAACTGACTTTACAAACATTTTTATGTACTCATAGCATTTTTATGTATATCAATTTTACTCAAGCTTATTTACAAAATATATTGGTTTATTGTGTAACAATAAAAAATTAAACATCTGAAGTTTATTTAACTTTGATAAAAGCTTAAAGTTAAAAAAAACAATACCTTTATACGTTACAAGATTTTTGTTTAAAAACTTTGAATTTATGTTTCGTAGTTTATTAAAATATTTAGTTTACGACTCCACAGTATTTAATAAGCTCTTACAGTACCATTACCATAGGTATTTACTAAAAAAATCTATATTTGTTTATAAATATTAAAACAGCAGATAAATTTTTGTTATCTTACTTTATATCAAATTTGCTATAAACAAAAAAGTAAAAGCTTATTACAAATCTGTTTGAATATTGCACTTACACCAATCTTTCTCAAATTCATTTTTATAATCAGCCCGGTTAACGAAGAAATAGTAGTTATTCTATTAAATAGTACCATTTTACCCACTTACTTTTTCGCTCACTTATTAGTAATTGTCGAAAATGACACTATTTCGCCAACATTAGAAAACCGTATTTATTAAAAAATTCCCATAATATACATACAAAAGTGGTATGCAAACAACTTTTTTTTCAGTAAATCTAGTCCATTTTCAAGAAAGGCTATCAATTCTTCTTACTTACTATATAAAGTATGTGATACATTAAGTAAGCACTGTTTATTAATAATAAATACGTCAAAGACGTTCAATAAGGTAGTTCTTTTACACCTATCAACATAAACAGTTATAAGTAAAGTTTATTTTTCATAAATTTTACACACATTCTTTTTCAATCTAATAGTCTACAAACGTTTTTTACCTCAAAATAATATAGCTAATAATTATAATAAACAAACATAATGTATCATATATTTAAAAAAGTATCATTTTTATCTGTCCACCAATGAAATCTAAATGTCTCTTTAGGATATATAAATGCCGAAGTTTGGTTTCATGAAAGATGCAACTATAAGATGTTTGATTTTTATTAGAATATTCAAAACTTATTTTTCAGTTTGTGACTTCAGTATATTAAAATATGTTATGTTGCAAGCATTAAATAAAATATATGAGGTAATTATGTACAGTTTATAATCAGTAACTATGGTTTAAGGATAGTAATTTATTGTAAGTATGAATAGTTATAAAAACTATTTAACAAAGAAGCTCGAATTTTAAAACAAATTTTAACAAAATACTTTTGATAAAATTCGAAGATTTACAAAAATAAAAGCCATGCGGAAGGTCACTGTAATGTAAAGTTATTAACTAGAAAAAAATGTAAAAGAAATATTTACTTTTTTATTGAGAAACCGCTATTTTGTCAGAACAACAATGAAGATGGCATAAAGATTGACGATTTTTAACTTGAAACAAAAATAAAAAATAAACCTTTGGTTAGATGTGTTGCTTTTCTTTTAGAATTGACAGAGTTGACGTTTTGCTTTCATGATTTTGATCCGACCTATTTGTAGACAGTTTGGAGAATGAGCTAAAATATTACAATATTGTGTTTAGATATTTTTCAAAACTTGTTAAGGATACAACATACGTAGCTTTCTTGTTGGCAACACTAACATTTTTTTGAAATTATCATATAATATAAAACTGGCTTTACAAACATTTTTATGCACTCATAGCATTTCTATGTATATAAATTTTACTCAAGCTTATTTACAAGATATATTGGTTTATTGTGTAACAATAAAAAATTAAACATCTGAAGTTTATTTAACTTTGATAAAAGCTTAAAGTTAAAAAAAACAATACCTTTATACGTTACAAGATTTTTGTTTAAAAACTTTGAATTTATGTTTCGTAGTTTATTAAAATATTTAGTTTACGACTCCACAGTATTTAATAAGCTCTTACAGTACCATTACCATAGGTATTTACTAAAAAAATCTATATTTGTTTATAAATATTAAAACAGCAGATAAATTTTTGTTATCTTACTTTATATCAAATTTGCTATAAACAAAAAAGTAAAAGCTTATTACAAATCTGTTTGAATATTGCACTTACACCAATCTTTCTCAAATTCATTTTTATAATCAGCCCGGTTAACGAAGAAATAGTAGTTATTCTATTAAATAGTACCATTTTACCCACTTACTTTTTCGCTCACTTATTAGTAATTGTCGAAAATGACACTATTTCGCCAACATTAGAAAACCGTATTTATTAAAAAATTCCCATAATATACATACAAAAGTGGTATGCAAACAACTTTTTTTTCAGTAAATCTAGTCCATTTTCAAGAAAGGCTATCAATTCTTCTTACTTACTATATAAAGTATGTGATACATTAAGTAAGCACTGTTTATTAATAATAAATACGTCAAAGACGTTCAATAAGGTAGTTCTTTTACACCTATCAACATAAACAGTTATAAGTAAAGTTTATTTTTCATAAATTTTACACACATTCTTTTTCAATCTAATAGTCTACAAACGTTTTTTACCTCAAAATAATATAGCTAATAATTATAATAAACAAACATAATGTATCATATATTTAAAAAAGTATCATTTTTATCTGTCCACCAATGAAATCTAAATGTCTCTTTAGGATATATAAATGCCGAAGTTTGGTTTCATGAAAGATGCAACTATAAGATGTTTGATTTTTATTAGAATATTCAAAACTTATTTTTCAGTTTGTGACTTCAGTATATTAAAATATGTTATGTTGCAAGCATTAAATAAAATATATGAGGTAATTATGTACAGTTTATAATCAGTAACTATGGTTTAAGGATAGTAATTTATTGTAAGTATGAATAGTTATAAAAACTATTTAACAAAGAAGCTCGAATTTTAAAACAAATTTTAACAAAATACTTTTGATAAAATTCGAAGATTTACAAAAATAAAAGCCATGCGGAAGGTCACTGTAATGTAAAGTTATTAACTAGAAAAAAAATGTAAAAGAAATATTTACTTTTTTATTGAGAAACCGCTATTTTGTCAGAACAACAATGAAGATGGCATAAAGATTGACGATTTTTAACTTGAAACAAAAATAAAAAATAAACCTTTGGTTAGATGTGTTGCTTTTCTTTTAGAATTGACAGAGTTGACGTTTTGCTTTCATGATTTTGATCCGACCTATTTGTAGACAGTTTGAGAATGAGCTAAAATATTACAATATTGTGTTTAGATATTTTTCAAAACTTGTTAAGGATACAACATACGTAGCTTTCTTGTTGGCAACACTAACATTTTTTTGAAATTATCATATAATATAAAACTGGCTTTACAAACATTTTTATGCACTCATAGCATTTCTATGTATATAAATTTTACTCAAGCTTATTTACAAGATATATTGGTTTATTGTGTAACAATAAAAAATTAAACATATGAAGTTTGTTTAACTTTGATAAAAGCTTAAAGTTAAAAAAAAACAATACCTTTATACATTACAACATTTTTGTTTAAAAACTTTAAATTTATGTTTCGTAGTTTATTAAAATATTTAGTTTACGACTCCACAGTATTTAATAAGCTCGTACAATACCATTACTATAGGTATTTACTAAAAACATATATATTTGTTTAACAAATATTAAAACAGCAGATAATTTTTGTTATCTTACTATAAATCAAATTTGCTATAAACAAAAAAGTAAAAGCTTATTACAAATCTGTTTGAATATTGCACTTACACAAATCTTTCTTAAACTCATTTTTATAATCAGCCCGGTTAACGAAGAAACAGTAATTATTCTATTAAATAGTATCATTTTACCCACTTACTTTTTCGCTCACTTATTAGTTATTGCCAAAAATGACACCATTTCGCCAATATTAGGAAACTGTATTCATTAAAAATTCCCATAATACACATAATTCAAAAGTGGTATGCAAGCAACTTTTTTTCCAGTAAATCTAGCCCATTTTTAAGAAAGGCTATCAATTCTTCTTACTTACTATATAGAGTATGGGTACATTAAGTAAGCACTGTTTATTAATAATAAATACGTCAAAGAAGTTCAATGATTTAGTTCTTTTACACCTATCAACATAAACGGTAACAAATAAAAATTAACTTAGATAAATGTTATACACATAATTTTCTTCTATCTAATGGTCACAAACCGTAAGTTGCCTAAAAATAATCCAGCTAATGATTATAAGAAACAAACATACTGTATCAGATACTAAGTTAGAAAAGTATCATTTTTATCTGTTCACTAAACGAAATCTAAATGTCTCTTAAGGATATATAGATGCCGAAGTTTGGTTTCATGAAAGATGCAACTATAAGATGTTTGATTTTTAAAAGAAGTATTCAAAACTTATTTTTGAGTTTGTGACTTCAGTATAATAAAATATGTTATGTTGCAAGCATTAAATTAAATATATGAGGTAATTATTTACAGTTTATAATCAGTAATTATGGTTTAAGGATAGTAATTTATTGTTAGTATGAATAGTTATAAAAACTATTTAACAAAGAAACTCGAATTTTAAAACAAATTTAGACAAATACTTTTGATAAAACTCGAAGATTTACAAAAATAAAAGTCATGCGGAAGGTCACTGTATTGTAAAGTAATAAAGTGGAAAAAAATCTAAAAGAAATATAAACTTTTTAATTGAGAAACCGTTATTTTGTCAGAACCACAATGAAGATGGCATAAAGATTGACAATTTTTAACTGAAAACAAAAATAAATGATAAACCTTTGGTTGAAGGTGTTGCTTTTCTTTTAGAATTGACAGAGTTGACCTTTTGCTTTCATGATTTTGATCCGACCCTTTTGTAGACAGTTGGGAGAATGAGCTAAAATATTACAATATTCTGTTAAGATAATTTTCAAAACTTGTTAAGTATACAACATAAGTAGCTTTCTTGTTGGCAACATTAACTCTTTTGATAATAACATATAATATAAAAACTTGCTGTACAAGCACTTTTATGTACTCATAGCATTTTAATGTACAGTATTTTTATGTAATCAACTCTACTCAAGCTTATTTACAAGATATATTGGTTTATTGTGTAACAATATAAAACTAAACATCTTAAGTTTATTTAACTTTGGTAAAAGCTTAAAGTTAAAAAAAACAATACCCTTATACGTTACAAGATTTTTGTTTAAAAACTTTTAATTTATTTTTTCGTAGTTTATTAAAATATTTAGTTTACGACTCCACAGTATTTAATAAGCTTGTTCAATATCATTACCATAGGTATTTACTCTGAAAACATATATATTTGTTGAAAATATTAAAACAGCAGATAAATTTTTGTTATTTTACTTTAAATCAAATTTGCTATAAACAAAAAAGTAAAAGCTTATTACAAATCTGTTTGAATATTGCACTTACACAAATCTTTCTTAAACTCATTTTTATAATCAGCCCGGTTAACGAAGAAATAGTAGTTATTCTATTAAATAATATCATTTTACCCACTTACTTTTTCGCTCACTTATTAGTTATTGCCAAAAATGACACTATTTCGCCAATATTAGGAAACTGTATTTATTAAAAATTCCTATAATACACATACAAAAGTGGTATGCAAGCAACTTTTATTTCCAGTAAATCTAGCCAATTTTAAAGAAAGGCTATCAATTCTTCTTACTTACTACATTAAGTACGGGATACATTAAGTAAGCACTGTTTATTAATAATAAATAGGTCAAAGAAGTTCAATAAGTTTAGTTCTTTTACACCTATCAACATAAACGGTAAGAATAAAAGTTTAATTTAAACACATAATTTTCTTCAATCTAATGGTCAAAAACCGTTAGCTCTCGTTAGCTTATACTTTTAGCTCTTGTTTTTTCTCACTAAACACATAAAAGAGAAATCGAATCCATAATTACTATTCATTGCCGCGAATTTGTATAAATAACATTTTCAAATAAATTTTTCTATTTATAGTTCAGTTAATAGTTCGGTTAACAGTTCAGTCAATAGTTCAGTTAATAGTTCTGTTAACAGTTCAGTCGATAGTTCAGTTAACGTCTTAGTTTGAAACAAAAAAAATACTTATTAAAAACTTAAATTATTTACAAGAGAAAAATTACACAATAACTAACATAGCACAGCTAAAAATTGCAATAGTAAATATTGAAAACGCTTGAAAATAATGATAAAAATGAATTCTTAAATATTAATCTATCAATTTTTCTATGATAATAAATTCTCAAATGTAAAACAACAAACTCTCTGCCGCCAATGACCATAGTTAAAAGAATAACAAAAAAGTCGTTTTGTTAGTGTTTGCATGTACTAAATTACTAAACAATAATTGTTTATTGTTTCTTTCTTTATTTACATGCTAAGTTTATTTAAACTTAGCTCAACAACTTTACTAATACAAAAAATCTTCAACTTACAGTTGTTAAAAAGATTGGTCAGAACAATGCGTTTGATCCATATCAACAGTATTGTTACATATAGGTCTGTCTCCGAAACTAGGTTGCCACTCTGAATTCGTCCACCACTGAATTCGCTCAACCGATGATTCCAAAAACCAATTGTAAGTTACAGCTTGAATTTCTTCACCACCTATTTGTTGCCGTTAGTATCAAAAAAAGGGCGCTAGTATATTTTTTTTTACTTAAATTGTATCATTAAAATTTATAAGGTTCTGAAGGCAACAATTCAAATGAAACAAAATAGCTTGAAATGTTTTTTAACATAACAACAATTCCTGTTTACAAGGTTTTGTGTGTATTATTTACTTTAGTACTATAGCATTCAAACTAACTTCTATAAGTGAAATATATTCAAGTTTTTTATTAAGAACAAGGCATCACTTCAGCACAGAGTGACACTTTAGCACATTGAGCGGATTTTCATACAGCTCTAGTATAGATCAATTGCAGCTTTGTTTATGTTTGTTTTTCAAAAAAGTATGCGTTAGTGTTTTACATAAACAAAATATTAATTCTAACCTTTTCAGCCTAGCTAAATTTGTAAATAAGTTGTAAGTAATTTTTTCAATGATTTAAGAAAATATAAAATTTAAGAACATAAAATAAGTATTTCATAGTTCAAATTCCGTTTAATTTACCAACTTCTTGCTTTTTATTACTTATTTTTATCATTAAGTATAGTTTTTCTTTAAAATTAGAGCCTACAAAGTACTTTTTCTAACTTATCGCTACCTGCAAGTGATTTCTCTAAGTATAAACGGTAATTAACTTGTAAAAGCTTCTCCGAATTACTTTTTATATGATGATAATTTTAAATCAAAAAAACTTCGATGAGTATTCTTCCCACTAACTCACTGTTTAAAATGCTTAAAGTGCGTTATCAACAAGGTGCTGAATTTATTAAGGTCAATTTTAACATCTTGTTCTGTATAATACTAATTATTGTTTAACTTTTAATTTAAGTTTATTGATCATACTAAATGAAGATACATGCAAGGTTTCACACCGTGTTTTAGTGCCACTTTCTGCAATATAGACACCGTGCTAAAATATTACTCTATACTAAAGTGTCACTATGTGCTAAAGTAAGGCTGTGCTTTTCTGACACCTACCCATTTATACTCGAAACGTCTCACGAATGCGCAAAGCATCTCTTTTGCACCTACTTTAACTGGTTTAACTAAGAGCTTTTACAATTTAAAACTTTATCTTTAACTCGTTGTTTTCTATAAAACAAACAGTTTGCTAACTCATTATAACATTTGAAATTTTCGATTAAAAATGTCAATTTGTGCAAAAGTGACTCTTCGTACATTTCTGACACATATTTATTTGTACCACATATCTAATATTTAAATCCTAAATATTATTAAAAAACATTACAAATGTTATCCAGATATATATATATATACAGTAACCTCTCGCTTATTTATGCACATTGTGTCCACAGAAAAAGTGC
>NW_028139359.1:55194-95776 GCF_965202585.1 Thalia democratica | reverse complement strand
TAGTATAAATGATAGTTGTATAACAGATAACTTAGGTTACAAGTATTTTACTTAGATTACAAGCTACTTTGAAAATTTTATGGAATGTATATTCAAGTTATATTAACTAGTAATATTACTATTAATTTTCAAGTTATATTTACAAAGATATTTCATTAAAATTTTTCAATTTTAAACTGAAGTAGAGTTTTACTAAAATACTTGAAAATATTTCATTTAAAGCTTAAATACAATCAAAAATTTTAAACATTTTCTATTAAGTAAATCCAAGTACACAGATTTAATTTTTAAAACTTTCATACATGTTTAATAGCTTGATTATTTATAAGAATTTTAAAAGATGAATACGTGACTACTCAAGTAAATTTGAATTTTTTATTTCTATAGAAAAAAGTTGAAACCGATACAAATAAAATGCTACTTGCCTGTAATATATAACTTTAGTGAAAATAAGCATTTTAAATTAATATCTTTAAAGCATCGCTTTGATATTATCACTATCACTTTTTCTGAGAAAATGAAAAAGAAAATAAAAAAACTTTTTTTTTATCTTTAAATTTTTTTTGCCTTGTAAAAAATTAATTTTAGACTTTGACAAGTACTTTAAATATAAAAAAGTATGTTTAAAACAGAAGGAAATCTGCTGTTTCTAATATTACTTTTTTTGTTTTTTGTTTTCTTATTAAAAGCATAAAGTCAACAGTACTTAGCTTTTTATTTTCATTTATAAAATTTAAGTTCAGTTATGGTAGAGTTCACTTCTTTAAAGTTATTAAAAAATTATGAAATAGTTTATTTATCTTTTCGAATATAAAATTATTTTTACAGTTCATATAAATCTACTAAACAAAATAAAAACAACATTTTTAGCACAAAATACTGACAAAATTAAAAGTAGAAATATTTTAGCATAATACATTTTTGCTTTCTTTAATAAAGTTGTAACCTTTCGTTCAAGTATTCAAATGATTTCTATAAGTATTTTCTTTTATCTCCTTTTATAAGTTGATTGAAAGTTGTATCTATTTTTTAGTTATTATAATACTAAACAAGTTTTTTCTTCATTTCGTTTTATTTTTATTAAAAAAGATTTAAAAATTCAAATGATAAAAAAAATTAAATCTAATAGCTCGTAAGAAATTTTATAAGTATGTGGTGTACGACTCGATAACCGAAAAGTTCCTTTGTACACCAAGTCCTTAAACCAAACTTTTTGAGCGCTATTTTTTATCATTCAACAAACAATACTATCTTATGTTTAAATAATTTTTAATTGCTAATATTTGATAGATCAGTAAAATAAAAGGATGTGTCGTGCTTAATAATAATTTTTGATAATTTAGTTTTAAGTTCCTGTATAACATTTTAAAACAAATAAAAGACTTCACTGATTTAGCATAAAAATGTAAAAAATACAGGTTAGCATTTTACAAGGTTTTTTTTTCTCAATTCTATAATGACTTTCTTCTTACAGGCAGTAAATTATTGTCTGAAAAAGAGTGTAAAAAGTGCTTTGAATTAGTAAAATAGTTATATAATACCTGGTCCGTACAAACTAAATGTAAATGTTTTCCGTTTTATACAAAAGTGATGCACAGTAATTAACTAAAATGTCATTTCTTTACAGTTTAGCTTTTTTTACACGCTTTTTATACATAAGTTTCTATTACAGATATTTTATTTCTAAATGTTATATTCTGGTTTATACAAACACATTTAAAATAATATTATTAATAATAATAATTATAATAATTATAATAATAATAATAATAAAAATAATAATAATAATAATAATAATAATAATAATAATAATAATAATAATAATAATAATAATAATAATAATAATAATAATAATAATAATAATAATAATAATAATAATAATAATAATAATAATAATAATAATAATAATAATAATAATAATAATAATAATAATAATAATAATAATAATAATAATAATAATAATAATAATAATAATAATAATAATAATAATAATAATAATAATAATAATAATAATAATAATAATAATAATAATAATAATAATAATAATAATAATAATAATAATAACAATAATAATAACAATAACAATAACAATAATAATAACAATAACAATAACAGTAACAATAACAACAACAATAACATAATAATAATAATAATAATAATAATAATAATAATAATAATAATAATAATAATAATAATAATAATAATAATAATAATAATAATAATAATAATAATAATAATAATAATAATAATAATAATAATAATAATAATAATAATAATAATAATAATAATAATAATAATAATAATAATAATAATAATAATAATAATAATAATAATAATAATAATAATAATAATAATAATAATAATAATAATAATAATAATAATAATAATAATAATAATAATAATAATAATAATAATAATAATAATAATAATTATAATAATAATAATTATAATAATAATTATAATAATAATTATAATAATAATAATAATAACAATAATAATAATAATAATAATAATAATAATAATAATAATAATAATAATAATAATAATAATAATAATAATAATAATAATAATAATAATAATAATAATAATAATAATAATAATAATAATAATAATAATAATAACAATAGTAATAATAATGTAATAACAATAAGAAATAAGGTTTATTTTATTTTGGTTTGACACTTTTGATTTTTTAGAAGTTTTCTTCGAAATTAATTCCCTATGCACACCAATGAACAAAGATGCTCATATGTTAAACCACTTTTTATTTAATACTCGACGAAATAAAACTTTGTTTCTGCATAATTTTCTAAAATTATTGTTTCTACATGTAATTCCTAAGTGTGTACAGACAAATTTAAAACAATATATATGACATAAATTAAAAAAGTTTTTGTTAGGTATACTTTTTGATTTTTTAAACCATGTTTTATGGCAAAATAAGTTATTTTTTATGCATTGCATACGAATATAAACAGTTGCTGTTTTTTGGAACTACCTATTTAATACAAACTAGATTGAGAAATAGTAATTTATTAAGTTTGTACATTTTTAATCAAAATAGTTCAAATTCAATCAAATAAACAAACAAAAATTACCACACACTCAGACTTTGACTATTTGAAGACCTCAAATCTCAGGCCAATTTAGTCATTTTTCAGTTTTTGGCATAAATTGCTTTTTGTATGCTAAAATATCTACAGTTTTGGTCACTCGGACTGACTTTTTTGCTTTAAAGACTGCTAAATTAAATTTATGATGTATGTTTTGTTTAATGCACAGTGTTGGTTTGAATTATAATATATTTAAGTATTAAGTATTTCAGCAGTATAATTTGAATTATTATTTATACTAATTGTATACATATAAGTGTGAGCAATTAGTGTTGCCAAAAAATCCCGGAAAAGCTTGGAACTTGACAATTTATACTTAAAAAATCTGAAAAAGCCTTGTGTTTGAGAATTATCGAAAAAACCTGGAATTTTAAATAATTTTTACATGTAAAGTAATGAAATTTCGATTTCACTCAAAGCATCTACCATATAAATATTTTTTATTAAAAAACGCATTTAAAGTATCTTAACAGTATCTTTTAAATTTTTCTATATTATTTAAGACAGTTTTTTTTTACCATCAACTGAATTATATATTAAAAGTAAAAGCAAAAAGTTGTACGTTTAAAAACTTTATATTGGCACCTTTGCTTTTAAAATTTCTTTACCTATTGTTGTGCTTTGTATTGGAACTAGACCTATAAATTCTTCTAAAATGTCAAAATTAGTAAAACCACCTGTAATAAAAATTCTAAATTAGCAATATCTGTTGTATCAGTTTTCGCATCTTAACAGATTGATTTAAGTCCTAATTTGGTTTATGCGGCTTTATAATCTTTAGACATTTCCTAAACACGACTTCTTGTTGTTATTAAAGAAATAAACAAAAATATTTTATTAACGCAAACACAAATTATTTAAATAAGTCTTCAACTCTCAACGGTATCTTTTTTTTAGTAATTACTTTTGCTACTTTAAAATTTGCCTAAACAATTTTTTCTGATCAGTCTGTAGTTACTGAAAATAACTATGTGCGTTGTTGAAACTGACTTAAGCGATTTTTTTTTGTTTCTCGCAATAACTCCAAACTTCGGTATTTCTTTATTATGGTTTTTAAAGCTCTACTTACTATTCAAATTTGCTCTTTTTAAATGCAGTACTTTTATTGCAGATAAAGAATTGCTGTAATGCTTAATAAAAAAGAGGTTTTTTTAATTCAACACTATTTGCCTGTAGTATGTGATTTTAGTGAAAGTATGCATTTTAAACTAGTATTCTTAAAGCATTACTTTGAAAGTATCATTATTTTATGTTTAAGTAATGTTTAATTGCTAATATTATTTTGATCAGTTAAATGATAGAATGTGTCCTATTTCTATAAAAAGACAAACAAATTTATGTGTTCTTTAATCTGATACTTTTTTTACTTTCTCTAATGTTAATTGTACTCATTTTTGTATTTAATGCAGTTTAAACTGAAATTTTAATAGGACTTTTATGTTTGGCTTAAAATTATATAATGATCTACATAAGCTTTTGAAACTTTTTTAGTCGGCCAGACAGTCAAAATGTAGAAAAAGTTAGTCTTAATCTGTCTGGAGCATTTCAATTTCATCTATTTCACGAAAACTACTCGATTATCCTATTGATTTAGAAAAATACTAACTTTGTGTGACATTTTTTCACCTTATTTAGTTTCAAAACTTTTATAAATTTTATCTAAGACCTTTTCTTTTATGACCTTTTTTTAAACCCGAGAGTAACTAGTGTAAGTTAAAAATTTCATTGGGCCATTTTACATGCTCGCGGGCTGGATTTCGCTTAAACTTTGTAAGTTTTGGCGGGCCGGTCATTTTCACTCTGCGAGCCGTAAGTTACCCACCCCTAGTATACGTACTTTTAAGTCATTCAGCTTTTAAACATTTTTTTATGTTTCGAAATATGTAAAAGTTCAATGACCACCTCCGCGGTGACTAATTAAGCTCAGAGTGACGTCATAAAAATAAAATTCGTTTGTTTTCAGTGCGATTCAAGTTTACTTGACTATGCGTAAAACATGCTTAGTTTTTTTTTACACAAAGTTTTATTAATCTTAAAGAGTAAAACTTACTTTTTTTAACTAAAAAATGGTGAATTTGATTTGAAAAATATAAACACCGTCATTTTGTTTTTTCATATATACTTAAAATTAAATATACGATTTAAGGTAATTGATAAAAACATTACCTGTTTTTTTACAGTGCGTAGTTAACTATACTTTATATAATTAATGCGTACATAAAAATAGTTTAAAGCGCCTCTCAATAATTTTTATATAGAACCAAAAAGTTTTGAGTGTTTTAGTTTGTAAAAAAGCCTTCTGTAACTAAGTACTTAACTTTATAACATTAACTTACAAAATGTAAGTGATAAAAGTATTTTTTATTGTATAGGATAGTTGATATTTTTGGCTTATCTTTGAATTCTCAACTTAATAACTTTTGTTATTAAAATCTACTTGGGTCAAAGTTTTGTTTAATAGATCTAACTTATTGTGAAATGAATAAAAACTTATCAAGTTTGCGTAAAACACATAATAAAATTATAAATATTTTGTTCCTGAAAACAATATTAAATCGTTAAAATTAAGCTTGACTAAATTTAAAGTACAATAAAACTGTATATACAATATCATATACGTTTAAATTACTTTTATAAGATTTAATATATTACTGGAATTGTTCAATAGATAATGCATTGTAATACAACGGAACTTTTTCAGATATCTTTTTTCTCCTTGAACCTAGAATATAATATTAACTACTAAGGTTTGATGAAAAGTTATTTTTATTGCTTTATTTCGTATTTAAAAACGTGTTACATATAAACTTTAAATTTATGTACACAAGTTTCAATAATTTGAAAATGTTATATGTATCAAACTGGTTTAACAATAAAAACTTGTGTCTAATTTTAACGTGGATTAACAAAAAATAATTATTAAACTATTTGAAACAACTAAAGATTTAGTGTTTTATAGTTGTTACTAATATAACTTTATAGTTGTGTACGATGAATTAGACTAATACTAAAAAAGAAATATAAAATTTATTTTATATACATTAAATGAGTGGGATTAAATTAAACACTTTTGAATTAATTATCTCTGAAATTGTTTTATCTTATTATGAGTAATTTAAGTTATTAAAAGCTAGAAAAAATGTTGTTGTTCTATACACTTAAATTTAGCATTGTTTTTATCAAACAACGTAGACATATATTTGTATTGCTGTAGTTAGTATATATAAAATTTCTTTATAATAAATTTCGTAAGTTTTCTACTTTTAATGCATAACAAATATGTGTCATGTATTTAACTGCAACATATAAAATTAAAACCACAACTATGTTAACTTATAAAGTACGTGATAAATTAGTTTTACTTTAAAAACATAAGTTTTATACTTCACTCAGCTTTTATAGAATATTTTTAACGAGAAATACTTAAATTAAGTACTACTTTTTAAATAGAATTAGCTTTTTTTGATTTAAACTTAGTAGAAAGCTTAAAATATAGTGTTTAATAAGATTACTTTACAAAAATCTAATAATTTTATATCAACAGGTTTAATAAATTACTATAAATTAAAAGTAAAAAAAGTGCTTTATAAAAGTGAAATGTAAGTAAATAAGTAAAATAATTTTAAATTTCTAGGCTTAGGTCGTAGATAAGTTTTTACTACCTTTTTAGTGTTACAGTAGAATGAAAGTTCTTAAATTTTCAAACGAGATTAGCAATACACTTTGTTTTGCAATAAAAGCAATCTTCTTTGTAATAAGAAACAAAATATCAATTTAAAAAAGCATGTACTAGGTCTACTTGAACAAGCCGTTTTGTTCATTAAAAATATTAATAAACGACGAAAGCTTTAAAAAACAGTTTTGTTTATTACAAATTGGACATATAGTTTTTAAGCTCTAGATCATTCTCAAATTAAATTATCTGGTACAACGGTCTTAAATCTTGGAAGTTTGATTTTTTTGACCTCGTACTTACGGGTTGCTTAACACTACCATATACCTAAACTTATAGTAATTATTGTCTAAGTGTTCTAACAAGTTCCATTTATAAACCTACTTTATTTTACTCGTGCATCTAAATATAATTATTTCAGAAAAAAGTTAAAAATGAATTCTTTAAGCGCTTTTGTATTAGTTAGAATGTTCTATTTGCATGAGCTGGGTACACAACTGTATTTATTTAAATCAACGTAAGTTTAAACTGTCATCTTTACAAAGAAAACTAAATTTATTTTAGATAAGTTCTATAGAATGATCTTGTTAAGAGCTTTTGTGCTTCTGGCGCTTTGTTACCAGGTTGCCATGGTAACGGGGTCGACGAGTTACGGGCACTGCGCCTTCCATGAAAAAGGGGAGATGTGGCTCGAACAGGAGGAAGGAGAAAAAGCAATCGGCTACGCTCAGCTCAAGTTTAGAAAAAATGAGGTTAAAAATTCAGAATAATTTAAAAAATAGCATTTAAGTTCATTATTCAATAACAATCAGGTTAATAAGTTCAAGTTCGAATTATCTCAACAAGTGGTATAAGTAATATATATTAGTAAATAACATATGTGCATAAACAACTAGAGTACATATAAGTAACGATAAGTATCGAACATTCAGGTCAAAAAATTAAAGTTCGACATATTTGATGATTTTATGTGGATATATCCCCGCTGCAACAGAAATACGGAAAAGTTAGTTTGAACATCTTAATTATTTATTTGTTTTATGATTGTTTTATTTTTATTTAAACAGTTTTTAAAATAAATACGGTAATGCATCTTAAAATATGTTAGTAGATTCATTTTAAGGTGTTCTTTATATGTAATGATCTGATGAAAATATCTTTTTATATGTAAATACCTGGAGGTTTGAATTTGAACATTTCTTAGCTGTAAATCTAGTTTTGGTCTAATTATCTCCTATTTAGCGTAAACCTGACTACATTTAACTTTTTTTACCTTCGCTCATTTTAACGTTTCTTTAAATTTTTAACAGAGAAGTTAAATGTTTGATTGTCCGAAGTTTGTAATAACTTAAAACTTTAATTAACAACATGTAATATTTTTATTTCATAGTATTAAAATTTTCAAGCAAACAATAAACTCAATACAAATTTACTTCAAAACAATTTTTGATATAGAATGTTTTACTAACTATTTAAACGACTTATTTATTTATGAAAGTAGCTTAAATGCAATTTGAAGTAAATTATACGCTCACTTTTGCTTTCTTTTTTTCTTTTTGACAGAGAAGAGTATTAAAATAAAATTTATAACTTACTACATGTAATTTATCTATCGTTGATCTTTTTTGCATATTTTATAACACATTTTTCAACAGTGAAGAGAACTTGGGACGGATCGCCACTTTCACTCCCGACGAGAACAACGAAATATACGAGAGCGGGTTCGTCGTAAAAAAACTGAGCAGGCCCCTGAGCCAGCTCGGCGGCAGAGTGATCATGGTGGAGCTGAAGAACGGGAAGAAGAAGTGCTGCTCGCTGAAGGTGGGTGGCACGCATCAGATTGATCATTCGATCGAACGGTTCAAAGAAAAGTACGACAAGGCCAACCCGCCAAAAACAACGACAACTTCACCAACTACCACGGCTGACGTGACTACGACTGGTGTAAGGACTACGTCCTCTGCAAAACTTAATAAAGTAGGTATTACGTACGCGAGATGTTCTTTTGGAAGTTTTGGTGATTTGTACTTCAAAGGAAACGGTACCGACGTTGTCAAATCTGGCAGCATCAACTTGAACAGACGGGAGAGTGGAGTTCTTGAGTTTGGTTTGTACGGATCTCGTTTGAAAGAGCAACACAACTGCAGACGAAACATAATTGAGTGAGTGATTTTATTGTGAAGCAATTTTCGTTTTTTTTATAATAAATTTTGATTTATGTAGTTGGTTTGAATAAAAAAATGAACATTCTTCACCATTTTTTTGTTATTTACTACACGTTAGTTTTGAAATTATTTGAAGTTTACCTAGAACTTTATAACAAACAGATCAAAGCACATGAGTGAAATTACTAGTTACAACCTTGACAGTAGAAGACGGATAATTGAAACAAACTCAGCAACAAGTATTAACATGACGCTGGAAGTCATAAACGGTTTAATTATCCAAGCAAGCTTTGAGAACGGTGATAAGGAATGCTGCACTGTCGAAGTGGGAGACTTCAAAGAAGTTATGGAAAACTTCAACAAAGCGTTTTCACCCGAGACTATTACTGCTTCAACTACAGCTACTGTTTTTGAAAATACATCTGAGAGTACAACAATTGTGCATTTAACCTCTACAGAAACTAAACCAAACTCTGTGGTTAATGAAACGGTCGCTATGACAACTGAATATACTGTAAGCACTGCACTATTTCCAACAACCAGTTTATCTGTAACAACATCAGAAGGAACAACAACGTACGCCCCTGACACAAAAACTTTTACAGACCCTACTATTTGCAACTGCTCTGAAACCGCCCATGTTAACAAGACTGTTTTGAAAGAGGTAAACATGTATCTTGTTATTTAAAAACTGCAAGTTTGAAATTTTTATTAACATTTATTTATGCCGCTTTGAACGTTAATATATGAAGTGCACTGATAAATGTGAACTGAACAGGCAATCTTTGTGCCAGGCCCACGGGCTTACTGCACCTTCAAGCAAAACAACGCCGATATGTACTTCTTCTCGAAGGAAAACGGCGAGGTTTTGACTTCCACGGAGGGATGGAAACTAGAACCTCCGTTCACGTTGAACATTCACAAGAGAATGAGGAACTGTAAAAAGTTGTTAGTTTGTGTTTTGTATAAACATTTATACATATTTTGTTTAAAAAGTAATTAGGTGATTTTATGAGCATAAAGCAAATTATTGGTCTGATTGTTGACATTTTGTTTAACTTTTTAACGATTTTGTATGATTTAAATTAAAATATTTTTATTTTTTTACCGTAGTTTTATTTTAAGTAATTTTGATCAATGTTTCTCTACATTATATTTTTACACAATTATCTTTTAATTACATAGTATCAGTGGCGACAAGTGAAGTTTTTGTAAAGGGGTGCGGAAGAACCTTTCGTTAAGTATTTGGTAAAGCTAATTTAGTAATGTCAAAATACTACACTTACATAAAATTTTTTTGTGACCATTTTTTTTAACGAACAATAATATCAATAGTTTTGTTGTATTGTAATAAGGTTTTTTTTATTTTTTTGTGTATCATCTGATCCAATTCTCTATCCAACGCGACGCCCCTGAATAATACAATCACTATCTAAGAAACTCATGAAACTGCTTGAACAAAAGTACCATTCATTTTTTTTAAGTAACTACATTTACTCTTATTAACAGCTCGGAATACCTCGTGTTCAATCCGATCAAGTACCACCATCCTTGGATCGTCCAGAGCATAACGTGGGCGTTCGAATCTGAAACGCACTCTTTGGATCAACTGGTGGGCAACACGGTTCGAATCGTTGACAGGAACGACAAGAAGTACTGCTGCAGGATAAAGACGCTGGTGAGCAGGAATCTCGTAAAGATCCTTTCCGAAGAAACTTCAGCTTTAAGAGAACCAATCGAATAAAATTAAACTTGTTGAACTTTTTTTTTTGTAGTATGCCAATAGTTTTTCTACGTCACTTTTAGAATTTTTTTAAAGGAGTTTTAGAGTACAGTTTAAAAATATATGTTCTTTTACACTATATCCATTACTGTTATTACTACTAATGTAAGAAAAAAATACTCAAAAGAATGTATTAAGATGTCTTTTTTTTCTGACTCAAATAACTGTATTTTTGTTTTTTAAACATTTCTTGCTTGTTTTTAAACGAAATATATTTTCTATTGGAATAAGCTTTGAACTGCATGGTTAGGTCATTCTACATAAAACTAAGTAGCAAAAAAGTTTAATAATTCTTAATAAAAAAATATGAAACATGCTAATTGTTATATACATTTTCATAGTAAAGTTACATGTGAATTTTATTAAGAATAGAGTTTTATACTTTATGTAAGCTAAATAAATATATTAGAAAAAAGTTAAAATTAGAGAAAACATTATACTTAGACTTGTAAATGTAATTTAAAGTATTTATTAATTGATCTAGAAACGTTTCAAAAACTCTATTTTACTCAAAATAAGCTTAAAAATCTTTATTTTTTAAGTAATTTTTGTTAGAATTTATCATTTTATTTTGTTAAAGTTAAAGATTCTATTAAAATGTATATGTAATCTATAAAGTTACACATAAATAGTCTATTTTTAAAGAGTTAATATTTCTAAGGCATTTTATTAGTTGTAAAATATATTAAATAAGTGATAAACAAGAAATGAAACTACATTTATAAGTAGTTTAAAAAGTTTGTTACAGACTAATAATTAAGTTATGCTTATTAAAAACCCTACAATTACCACATCACAGTGATCGCAACACTACAACTGTCACATCACAGTAGATTGCAACAATACAACTATCACACCACAGTAGATCGCAATTACACAACTATCACATCACAGTAGATTGCAACAATACAACTATCACACCACAGTAGAGTGCGACAGTACAGCTACCATCTCACAGTATATCAAAATGATACAACTATTACATCACAGTAGATTACAATGGTACAACTATCGCATTACAGTAGATCGCAAAACTACAACTGTCACATCACAGTAGATTGCAACAATGTACTATGATTTATAATTCGCAATCTTTTCTAAGCCGATCATTTCTATCTGATCATTTCTTACCCAATCATATTCTAAGCCGATCACTTCTAACCCGATAATATCTAACCCGAACATTTCTAACTCGATCTAATACGATCATATCCAACCCGATCTTTTATATCCCGATCGTTTCAACCCGATCAGTAAAAGTATGTTGTTATTTAGATTTATTTTAACTAATGTTTGTTTTAAAACTAAACTAATGTTAACAAAACTGTTCATATATTATAATGGGTCTAAATTGCACGAGCGTAAATAATTGCATGAGAGGACAAACTTTTGTACAAAGATGTTTTTGCGAGAAGGATCACTTTTACACTAAGAACCTTTGCACGAGCAAACATTTTGCTCGGAGTCAATTATTCACGGGCTAATTTGTTTTATTAATTTTTTTATTAATAAGTTTTTTTTTTTTTTAACTATCACTGTTACCCGTAAACCTTAACCTCTGTTGGTAAGTTTTTTTCTTTATTTTTTTTTATCTATCACTGTTACCCCTAAGGCCCTAACCCTTACCCTATGTAAGTAACTTTTTTCTTTTTTTTATTAAATCATTTTTTTTTCAGTTTATTTTTTTTTCTGTATCTTTTATCTTGTGCAAAATTGACCCTCGGTGCAAAATCGTCTTAGTGCAGTTTTGTTCTTTCGTTTAATCTTGTGCACTCGTGCAATTTTGTCCCATTTGCAACTTAGTAACCTCATGTAATTTAGACCCGTTACTATAGTATATTATATCTTAACAAAAACTTAATGTTTTTATAGTTATTAAATTAATTTATTTTTGCAATAATTCTATTTTAACTTATAATAATTTCAAACTGTTATCTTATTTTGAAATTTCTCTTCATATCAACATGTTTAAATCGAACTTGTTTTTTAATTAAATAATATTTACTAGATTGTTTAGTTCTTTTTTAAATTCTTCTTTGTTTAACTTTTAAAGTACGCTGTTTTAAATACATTTTGGTTATATATGATTGTCATTTCGATAACTACAGTATTATTCTAACACAAGTTAATTTAAAAAAATAAACCGTTAAAGATCAAGTTTTTAATCAAAAATATTTAAACATTACAGTCTATAAACTTTGTTGTAAGTCTAGCGCAAGTGTTGTATGGTTGTTGACTAACTTTGAATCGTTTTATAATCTGTAAGTTACAAATTTAAGCTTTAAAACTTGCACAAGTTGTTTTACAACTTGCAAAGACCTGTAAATATAATAGAATTAAGCTAAATATTAAAAGATTTAGAACACTTTTGTTTTATCTAACGTAAAACAATTATTTTTAAATATAACAAGATTTTAGATACTTGTTTATTAATGTAACAAGTCCGAGAGTTATCAAGTCTCGTCTAGTTAATCTTAAAAAAAAATCACTTAAGTTTATAAAATATCCAAACTATTTCATTTCAGATTTGAATAAATACTTTAGTTTAAATGAATAATTTTTTACAACTTCATTTACTTTATAAAGAATGTTATTACGATATTTTGCTATTTATATTATTTTAACTATAGGTTTTTTTTTTATTTCGTTTGTGCTTACGTGTTTTTAACAATTTTAAATAAAGTAAATATAAAACAAAATATATATATCAACATAAGTTTAATTTAGTTGTACGTAATATAATTAATGTATATCACATGATACTACTTTTTACAAATTTTATAAACTTAATTGAAAGTTTTAAAGAATACTAACTAGACGAGTTTTGGTCATCCACAAACGGGGTATATTAAGAAACAAGTCTGTATAAGTGGTTGACATTTTTTCGCTCTAGGTCTAGGTAGATATTTATTAATGAATTAAAGGTAGACACTAGACGGTCACGAGACATTACATGCTTTTTCGGTTTGTTTATTGACATTAATGTTTTATGGGTTTTATTTTAAAAGTTTACCTAAAAATATGATTTTTAAATAATAAAAAGGAAAGTTCAGGTTCGCCTAATCAAGGATTTCCCAAAATCTTTTTGCAAAAGGCAATTAAGAAATAAAAAAAGCTATAGCCCCCTCCAATAAGATCACACAAAAAACTACTACTATAAAAAAACCTAAGAGCATTTTTCTGCTCTTCATTATCAACTCTAGAATATCTTGTGTAAGTTTCAATAATACCATTGAAAACACCTAAGACCTTTTTAGTGTAACTTTCAAACTACGACCAATTGGCACTACTGGGGCCCCTTTGATGCTCATGACCCCTAAATTTCTGTTATGTCCCCAAAGGGGGCCCTTTGTACTTGTATAAATATTTGTATTTGTATACTACTATTTTAATATTTAAATTTTTTTTAATTTATTTGTGTTAAAATAATATACTAGTTACCGAAATTAAAAAATACATAGCCTATTGTATGTAGTCAAAACAGCTTACTTTAAGAACTAAACACAAAAGGAATTAAGAAAAAAAATAACAATCTAGTAAATTTTATTTAATCTGAAAAAAAAGTTAGATTTAAGCAGGTTGATATGAAGAAAAAGTTCAAAACAAGGAAAACAGTTTGAAACTATAATAAGTTAAAATGGAATGATTATCAAAAAATATATTTTTATTGAAGCTATACAAACATCACGTTTTTGTTTAAAGAAAGTAAACTATAATTTTATATATAAACAACTTTACTAACATTAGTTTAGTTTTAAAATAAACCTGATTAAATGAATCTAAAAAACGACAAATTTTTACTGATCGAGTTAAAAACGATTAGATTAGAAAAAATCAGGTTGGATATGATTGGATAAAAACATATTGGGTTAGATCGAGTTAGAAATTATCGGGTAAGAAATGATCAGGTTAGAAATTATCGGGCTGGGAATGATCTCGAGTTAAAAAAGATAATAAACGTTTGCAATCTACTGTGATGTTACAGTTGTAATGTTGCGATCTACTGTGATGTGATAGTTGTATTGTTGAAATCTACTGTGATGTGATAGTTGTAGTGTTGCGATCTACTGTGATGTGATAGTTGTATAATTTTAATCTACTGTGATGTGACAGTTGTAGTGTTGCGATATACTGTGATGTGATAGTTGTATCGTTGCGATCTACTGTGATATGATAGTTGTATCGTTGCGGTAAAATGTGATGTGATAGTTGTAGTGCTTGCGGTCTAAAGTGATGAAGTAATTATATCACTGCGATCTACTGTAATATGGTAGTTGCTTTGTAGCGATATAATGTGATAGTACCTTTTTATCTATTTAACAACTATCATAATTGATATTTAATTTCTAGTACTTAAATGCTGTTTGTAAATTACCTAACTTATGTCTCTAACAACAATGACATACCAATTTTTTTTAATTTACAGCTATAGAACTAAGTAAGAACGTTATAGAATATATAAAACAGACTTTAGTAGTAACATATAAGAAAGTTGTAATATTATAACAATAGTATTTGTTGCATGAAATAAATCATTTCTAAAATTTTTATAATAGTGTGTACAATTAAAACGTTTCTTTCCAAATTTGCATTAAGTAGTAATAGAAGATATTAAAAAAATTTAGCTTAATTATGTACAATACGTTTTTTTTTTAATTGTGAAAACTTTCTTAGTTAAATTGAACTATTACAATCCTAAATACTACATCTTTTTGTTAATTACTACTTTTTGTTCTGTTTATATATATTTTTTCATAACTTTAAATACTATCCACAAAACAACTAGCAAAGTTTTATTGCTATAAAATTTCTATATCCTACATATATATTTTAGATTCTGATGATTAAATGAAGTAAGATGCTTAAAAAAAAGGAAATACTTTGCAAAATTTAAAGGTTTTTTTATTAGAGAACTGTAAAAAGTAAATTGTATTAACAGAAAGAGTTATCCCTAAAATTTATATTTTTTAAGATGAATGGGTACATTAAATTAAATATTTTGATACTTTATTTTTTTATTGTAGTTTTGTCGAGATGTTTTATTAATTTCTACTTAAACAAACAAGTTTTGTAACTGTTTTCTGTAACTCTAAAAGCTCACACATACCAAAACAGATTTTGCCCGTATAAAACTATAAAACTAGTTAAAAGTATTGTTTGTACTTAAATCTGACTATAAGTAATAACTAAAATTATGTTAAACTATTGCATCAAACATATTTACATTTCATCAAAAAATGTTAAGGGTAAATTATATCACTTTTAGAATATTCAAATCAGTGCGTATAAAAGCGTTATTCAAAAATTATTCAGCGTTTTAGTAGGTAGAAGAAGTATAAGATATATAAAAAAAACAGTTCGGTTTTAAAAAATTAATATATACCTTTTTTATGAAACTGTCCTTATTTATTTATTTCAGCAACGCCAAAATATTTTAAAATGCAGTTTTATTATTATCTCTTTAAAAGGTATGAATTGTGTTACACTTATTTTATTAGTACTGCCCATCATAATTAAATCCTACCTTATTTAAGTAATATCTAATAAATACTTAATTCTAATTGAGACTACTTTATATAATCAGACAACATAGTTTTGGTGATGTATCTACTATACAAAAGAACCACAAAGAAATAAAAGCACTATACTTTAAAAATACTAATTACCTTTTAAAACTTTTATAAATCACTTGGTAAAAGTGCAACTTAATATAAAACGTTTTAGTGCAATAAACTATAAAACACTTGAACAACTATCAAGTATATAAATCATTTTCAAGAGAATAAAAACAATTAATAATTGTTTAAATAAAAAACTTTAGTGAGCAATAATTATAAAAGACTTAAAATAAAATTAGATCTTAAAATTTTTCCCAAACAATTTAATATTTTACAGTTGTGAATTTCTTTACAAAAAACACTCTTGTATACTTGACAGTCCGATCGGGTCCGATTGTTGATTCACCGGAATTCCCCTTTTCAACTTTTAAATGTCAACATGTTCGAATATGGTCGTTTTTTATTTTGCTCTTGTATTTAGGGTTCGAACAATGAATAGTGCAAGTAATTTTCAGCAGTTCATTACAACTAGTTTTCAATTATTATTTTATCATTACAAAGGTTATTTTATTTAATATTGATAAAGTTCTTCAGTTGTCAAGTTTCAAAAAATTTACCTTTTTTGCGCCTTACTAGTTATTTCTACCGACTTAATAAATTCGCTTAAACAATGGCGATATTGTCCCTTTTGGAAAACCCTGATACAATTTATGATTAGCCAGCATTTTCAAGGGCATATACACAAAGTATTTAGAATCATTAACTTTTAGCTTAAATTTATTTTACATATTAGTAAATAAAAAGTTGTAAGTTTAATATTTATTAGGTTTACTACGACTGTACAAGACTGCAACAGCGGTTTTAAGAAAAAGTTCAAAACTCTTATTCTTAAACACAACTCAGTTCTTGTTTTGAAAAACGAAAACACAGCTTTTGTCAAGTTCAAGAAGTTATAAAAGGTACTTATACATCTTTTAATAAACAAAGTAATGTTGTTTTCATTGTAACTTCAACTTATAATACTCTATAAAATACTCTATATATTTATAATGTTCTTAAATAAAAGTTGTCTGAACAACAACATTAGAAAAAAAAAAATTTATTTAAAAACTAATACATTTAGTAAGATTATCATTTAAGCAAAAAAAGATTAGTATTTTGTCTTACAGATTTTAGTTATGCGAACTCACAAAGTGAAAAATCGGCCAATTGGATAAGAAAAATTTAAGAAAGGTTGTTGAGTTAAAATTTTTTGTGAGAAACTTTTATTTACAGTATTTATAGTACTAAGATCAGTATATAAGTATTTTTTAAATAAATTTACTGAAAACGCTTAGGTGTCCATGTGTTGTTTAAAGTTTTAAAGTTTTTCAATTTCTATTAACTTTCATAAAAAGTTTCTCAGTTTAATTATTTAGGAAATTTAAAGTTAAATTTTAAAAAATAACTGCTTTACTCCAACGAAATAAAGTCAACTAGTTTGACTTTAACTCAGTAAACGTTTAATGTATTTTTTGTTAACATTCTTTTTTTAGTTTTTTTGTCAAATTAAGTTTGCTCTTCAGTGCTTACAACTAAAACTTCTGATAAAAAATATATAAAATCATAGTTATTAATTTTCTAATAATCTAAAAAAAAAGCACGAGTAATTTTGCTTAAACAAAGTACTAATTTTTAACTAATACAGCAATCAACAGACAAAACTAAAATTCACATATTATTTTAAATCTTATAAAAAAAATTATAAAAGTTTCAAATTGTCAAAGTAAAAACATATTATACTACAAACTTTTTAATAATTTAAACTACCTAACTTCTGAAATTCATATATACATATATACGTATAACAATTCTTAAACCTGATTACTACATCATTTGACGAAAACCACCCATTCCATAAAATATTTAACCGAAACACAATCAAAATATCTTACAGTTGCACAAATAATTTCAGAAGTAAAATAATAGCTCACAACAACAAAATATTAAACAAAAGCAATATAGACGATAAAAGCACCATAAAAGATAAACTTTGTAATTGCCGTAAAGAACCTTGCCCTTTAAATAACGAATACCTAACGTCAAATATAATTTACAAAGCAACAGTAACATCAAATTAAAACAACAAAGCAGTATATAGGATCGACAGGAAATACCTTTAAACAATGATACAGAAACCAGTAATCATCATTCAACAATATTAACAAAAGACACACAACAGAACTAGCGAATTACATATGGAACTTAAAATATAACAATACAGACTACAAAATTAAATGGGAAATATTAAACAGGACAAAATTAAAATTCAATACTAAATTCGGCTGCAAACTTTGTAACCTAGAAAAAATAGAAATTAACAAATCAGATAAGAACGTAACACTAAACAAGAAAAGCGAAAGACAAAACATATGCATCCATTATCAAAAATACTTTTTTAACCAAATTAAAACCAACTAAACATTAAAACAAAATAAAATCGAAGCGGCAAACACGAGTATTTTATAACATTTTTCCAATAGTCTAAAAAAAAAAAAAAAAAAAATTAATAGCTTAAAACATTTTTCCAAAATAACCTTTTTAAACTTTCCTAAAAAGCATAAAATAACATTCACAGCGTATTTCAAATTCAGCTAATCTTACAATAAACTGTACCATTACTACGTCACAATTATTATAAAAATTTTAAAATCAAAATTTCTGTTTACTACTATAATAAACTGTAACTTACTGACGATCACATGAAATTTTACATTTCAATGTGTGAAACAGCTGTTTAAATTATAGTTTTTTATATAATTAGATAAATATTTACGTATATGTATACGAACAATAAAATAAACAGAAGTTAAAATAACCAACATTAGCCGCTCAATAGCTAACGAATATGACGAACACGCAATGTACGAATTGCACGACATAGAATTCACCTGCTTTGACTTGGAAATCATCAATAAATGTTTCAAAGATACGATGTTCAGAGGCACGCCCGCAACAGACAAGATGTACCGCGTTGTAAAACGGCACCAAAAGTGCTTAGAGAAATGTGACAATATTTTGTTGTTTCACGGCACGAGTCTTGACAATGCTGTTGGAATAATAGACGGAGATTTCAAACCATAAAATAATATTCAAACTTGTACATCATGTTTTTTTGAAATCTTACTACATTTCTAGCATTGTTTTGTCTATTTTTGAAAATATTTCCATTTTGATAATTTTTATTATTTTTGTAGAAAATCCGTTTAGCATGTTTTCAAAATCTTCTGTTTGAATTAATTTCTATGTTAAATCTGTTTTATCCACACATTTTAAAGGTTTTAAAAGGATCAAATTCGGATTAAAAGGACCACATCTAGAGCTCTTGAGTTGCAGCCTGATATTCCGTGATAGAAAAAAAATCACAACATTGACTTTTTAATATTTAATCCTAACACTATATCTAATTATAACAATATGGCAATACGGACTAGTTGCTTTGCGTTTATGTCAACGAAATACTGGAGTCGGAAAAGTTGCAAGTGTTCAGACGAGTTAAACGGGCGAAATCAAGAAAGATCCTTTCAAAAGTGCGTCAAGTGGAAAGAAGATGAGGGCTCGACAGAAACGTACGAAGAAGACTGTATCAGGAGTTAAAGAAGCGCACCAGCGGCTAGAAAGACGATTTTAAGCATTTCGTTTGCAACGAGGACACGTGTTTCCGAAATTTTTCAATCAGTTTTATTGCAGTAGGCTCAGGATTAACTGAGCCCTGATTTGTTGGTTTCAAAAAGTTTTTGTTGCTTTAAATTAGTTCGCTAGTTGGGATTTCTTTCTCTGCTTTCAATTGTTTATAATTATATTAATTTTATACAACATCGAGACAACTGACGCTTTCGTCAATACTGATTACTTTATTGTTGAACTTTGTATATTACTTAGCAATGTTAAAGCGTAATAAATGAATATGTATATATAGTATTTTGTTTTGTATAGTTTGAAGTCATCAAGGTAACCAATTTACAAGTACAGTAACTTTTACTATTCTTGACTCGGGATTTATTAAGTTGATAAGTTATATTGTAACAAAAGACATTTTGTCACAAAGTTATTAACATAGTTTAAATTTTTTAATTTTAAATAATTAGTAACAAAAAACACAAGTTATAAACATTATACCAAACTAAGATCTACTTCAATCTCAAATATTCTGTTTGTTACATAGAAATTTAAATTTTTGAATAAAATAAGTTTAAAAAAGTCTTTGTTTTATTGTAGTTTAGTTAACTATAACTGTTGTTTTTGTAGAGAAGCATTATTAAAGTAAAACATTCTGTTTTTGGTGTTAATAAAAAGTTTTGTCATTTTAATGTAAATACATAATAGAATATTTTAGTGGTCTTCAAGCTGATTATAGTCTTTAAACTGTGAATGAAAATATAAGCTTTTAAATTTAGTTCGCTGTTAGTTATAAGACAACTGACCATTTTTTACTTTTCATTACAAACTCTAACATATCTGGTCCAAGCTCCCAAATTTCAAGGCTCAAAAATGTCTAGTATCTAAATTAAAGGTAAACTTTTCGTATGCTAAATAAAATTTTCTAGATCTCGATCTTAAAATAACTGTGATTTCTTATATCAATACTTCATGTGTCTAGTTTTAAAGAGTGTGCTATAAAATAAAATTAACTTTAACCTACGGTATTTCAGCTAAATAAATTCCGTCTTTTGAACATCATTGTTTATTCATAAATTAAATTTAGATTTTTTTTAATTTGGGTAGTTATTAACAAAGCCATATTAAATAAATACATGCAGATAATCCTCATAGCAATCAATTTAAATGAGGTAAAAAATAGTTGATTTTAAGTGTTTGAAATTGAATATTTTTATAAGATTTCATATTTTAATTAAACCTAATATTTTTAAATAGTATAAATATTACTAAGTTTTTTGCTTACAGAGTACTTAATAATGATGTTAAAAGTATGAAATTAAAATACTAATTTTAATATATTTTATCTATCGATACAATATTATTGAGAAATAATTGAGAAAAAGCAGTTAAATTTTTAGATGCTGCTAAAAATTATAAAAATAGTAAAAAAAAATTGCTTAAAACAGTTTTAACGACAGTTATTTTTTTTTATATAGTACATTTTTTTGACTTGTTTACTTTTACTTTTTTAATAATTTATAGTTAATGTCGTTTAATATTTGATTTGTTGTTGTTGTTTTTTTTCTTCTAAAGTTTCTGCCAGTAACGTATTTATTTATCTATTCTTTAATTTCAACTTAATAACAAACAAGTTAAAATACATCTTATGCTAAACGTAACACTGACGGTTTTTGTTTAATAATTTGTATACAGTAAGTCTTGTAAGTGATATACAGTAATGACTCATGGATAAAGTAAATAAAATTAGTTAGTTTAAATCATTTATTTGTCATGCTACACGTTATAGTTAGTCAGCAAAACGTAAGCTACTTTTTGTATACAATAAAACAATCAAGTAAAGACAACTAAAACAAAAATACTAGAAACGTTAGTAAGTAAACGTAAAAGTTTAAAGAAAAATGTCAATAAAATATTTAAAATGATTTAAACTAACTAATTTTATTTATTTTATCCATGAGTTATTTTAATCTAACACATTTAATGTTTCAAAAACTTAAAGAAGTATTTCTATAAATTTACAAAAAACACATAGTTTTTAAACTTACTGAGATATATACCATTAATTTTAACAAAAATATTCAATTAAGTTTTTTTGTACTCAGCTTTGTATACACTATAAATAAATTAAAAAGCTAAAGACTAAGTGTTTACTAAATATGTTCAATATGAACTTCAAGTTTGTTGCAAATAGTTTTATTGAGATTATTTAAACACGTTCAATTTTAAGAGATTGTTAGCCATAACCTGGACTTATTTCAACTTTTTCACTAAGTTATAGCCATTATATTATGTAATCTATAGAAAAAATTTCATACATACTACAGCACTTTAGAATTTAAATTTTTTTAAAATTTTGAATAAATAAAACCTTAAAACCTATTGTATTTTTATGCTTAATTTTACCTTAATTAAAAAAAACACTCAAGTTTATTCTTTATTGTAAAAAGGTAGTTGATACACTAATAATATAAGTTTTTAGTTACAAAACAACTTTTTTATTATATAAAGCTTTAAAAGTTTTGTAGATTTATTAAAATAATGCTTTTTTAGTCAATACAGTGTTTTTTGAAAGCTTAGTTTGTAGATAAAAACGTTAACTGCTCATTAATAAAAAAGAAGGAATTAATTTTTTTTTATATTTCAAACCTTTTTAGAAACGATCCGTACAGATATAAAGTGACTTCTTTTACAAATTGAAACTAAATTTACATATTTTTTGCTCAGTTAAAAAAAAATTAATTAACCTTGTAAACTTAAACAACAGTTAAAACAAAAACAAAAACCATAATCTATTATGCTCATTAAAAATAAGATTATACTCAAAACAAACTAATCAAGTTTTTATGACGTCACTAAGACTTTAGTTGATACACGCTACGTTGAAAACGGCCACAGCAAAAAAGCTCATTAGAAAGTTAAAACCAAATTTTCTTCCACCGCAGCTAGCTGAGCTGTTTTTCACGTCATTGCAAATATCGGACGTGCAACAATGAGCTTTGACGTCACTGCATTGTAACAAAAAAATATTATTTTCTGTTTACATTTGAACTTTTACACAATTGTTGCTTTAAAATTCTACGGAAACTTCATTAGGGAGCTATAATTGAAACCATAGTGCTAGTTAAACACAACTTGTTCACTTTTAGTTTAACTTTAGATATCATGTTTTTAAGTCTGATAGATTTGTAACTTAGTAAATTTGTTCACATTAAAAAGTATTTTAAACAATGATCATCTAGATGTTTGATTGAAAAAAAGACTTTGCAAATAAATTTTTTAAACACTTTTTAAAACTTTAATAAAACTGAAAGTTCGCTAGTTTCTTATTCTATAAACATTTCACTTAAATAAGCTGTACTTTTTTTAAATGCTTAAAACTAACTTCATTTATTTTTAATAAAAGAAAAGATAGAATTGTACAACTTGTTTGCAAGTTAGGAAAACTAATTTAAACCAATATAAGTAGTATAAATTAACAACTTTCAGCTCACCCCTCGCTCACTTTAAATCCGGTGGTATTTGAAACTTTGAAAAATTCGGCTGCATTAGACTTTCTCTCTTCTTCATCAGCGTGCAAAAAAGGTTATCGCAATCGTCTTGGCATTTCACTAACGTCACGTCTTTTACTGTGAAACAAATTGAAACACTCAAAATTTTACACTAAAACAAAGGTTTTTTTTTTAACTTGCGTGTTGATAAGTACTAAAAAGATACGGTGAATGAATAAAAACTTTAAGTACATTGTATAAATTGTTATGAAATCTTTTTTTTTCTTAACTAATTAGCGTTACTACTTTACTTACTTCACTATTCGTGATGTATAAAGGCTAGTTTTAACACATAGTTTCGTACAAATATGGTAACAAACTGATACTTTGAACTTTTTGATTAAACTTCGTTAGTAATAAAAATTATAGAATGACTCTCTTAATTTATTTTTGTTTATAAAGTAAAAAATTAAGCGTGATTTTCTTTCTGATGGCGCACAACAAATGAAAAAATAAAGTTTACAACAATATATCGTTTAAAAACGCCACAAACTTTTGGTTCCGTTTAGTTCCATTTCTTCCATTTCCAACCGCAAGCACTTCTGTTCGGGTTTGTTTGCGGGCCCGCAAGCCACCTCTGTAAGACCACGAGATTTCAACGACTCGAATTCCGGTGCGTTTACGTTTGAATGACCAATTTTGATGCCCACTTTGCACTGAAATTGCGCAGCGACGGTTTGCGCTATGAGTAGCAGACAGAGTCTTTTGCAACTCATCTTCGGCTGTTGTCTTCTAAAGTAGTTAAGAAGTCAAAAAAGAGGTCGTTTTCAGTACTACTCTGTTGAAGAGAATGTGGTTAGGGTTTTTAAAACTATTTTCTTACTTGCTTGATTTATTTTGTTAGTTTTTAACTATTATATGTAACTTAGTTTAAATCCTCAATCTGTATAAACAGTTTTAACAGTTTAAAGTCCTTGACGTGACTTTAAACTGTATCCTGGTGTATGACTCGATAACCGGAAGGTTTTTTCGTACACCAGGTCCTAGGACCAAATGTTTGAGCGCTTTTTTTTCGTTCAATAAACAATAGTTAACAAGTATTATTAAGGTTATAGTTTGACTACACAACGTGAGCTTTCCATAAACGTACTAAGGTATTTTAGAAATAATAGTAATTAAGATAAAACCCCTATTGAAAAGTATTTATACTTTTGGTTCGTTTCTTAGACTTCATCGAAAAATATAAAAGCAAAATAACTTTTTTAAGTTGTTTTACGTTGTTTTCTAGTACATCTTTGATTCGAAAAAGAAAAAATAAATAATCATAATTAAAATATTTTAATCTATACTTATGTATGTAGTAAACGTATAATTGAAGTAAAACCTCTAGAAAAATACCCTAATGAACTTAAATAACTAATTTTTTTTATTGGTAAAAATGTAAGTTTAAAGAAATACTATTAATATCAAAACAACGAAAAAACATAATAATACTTACAACTAGTTTAAAGTATAAACATACTAACAACTTTTCTTTTTTATTAACGTCATATAAATTGTAATTAAACAAAAATTATTAACAAAAATGACTACTATCTCTATTAATAACAAAAATACCCACTTTTTAGTTAGTTTACTAATACTAAATTGTTTGACTGTTTTCTTTGTAGAAATAAAAACAAACATCTAACGTTTTTCTGACTAGTTATAACGTGTATTATGGCAATTCAAAGATTAAACTTTTACTAAAATTATTACAAGTCAACTAGGCAGCCGAGTTTATCACTATTCTTTTCACTAAGCTATGATATTATTTCGAATAACTTAAGCCGTTTAAATATTATTTGTCATACTATTTGAATAGTATAACACACAACTTAATACATTATAAAACTGAAACAGCATACAAAAATACTTACAACTTATTAAAGAAATTATAAAAAAGTAAATAAGTTAATTTCTTCAAAATCAATAAACGCCTTTTAATATCAGTTCAGGATTTATTAAAGTTGAAAAACTAACTTAGTGAAGTAAAAAGTTGTAATACTACAAGAGCTTTATTTTTGAAATTTGTAATATTCATTCCGTAAAGTCTAAATAGTTTTTAAAATTAAACGGATATCTTTAGAAGCAGAAAATTCATTTTGTATGATAAAAACCAGCTCGCAGAATGTATAGTTGCTACATTAATATTAGTTTTAAAGTTTAAGTATTTTCATATCATTTACATTGTAAAGCCTCACTTACTTCATAATAAAGTAATTTCAAAACTTAATTTCACTATTGGTCGTGTTTAAAGGTGGATGTTTTTTTCTTTTTTATTTTTTGATTACAACCATATCAAAAGTTAGTTAATATTTGTACATAAACTTATGGAACGAAAATGTAATATACCAATTTGTATTAATTTATTTTTTGTACTAAAGTATCATTCTTGATAACACTTGTTTTAACATAACAGAACTTAATTTTAAACTAAAAACATAACAGCCACCTATTGCTTATTTACGCACACTGTGTCCACAGAAAAAATGCGTAAAGATACGAGATTTACCTAATACACATACTATAATGGCTGTTTTCTGATATTGCTTCTAGTTAAAAGCAGACTGAAGACTTTCCCACTTTTAACAATTCGTTTACTTTATTTATATATATAAAAATAAAAGATAAAACTATACATATATTAAAAAAAAGGACTTAAATTTCTTTTAAAATAATAATACTTGAAGAAAAAATTTACTTATTTAAATAATAAGTAAATTTTATCTTTATTTATATGTGAATTATTTGAAACTTAACATTAATAACCTATTCTACTTAGCAAATTCAATTTATAATTAAGCATTTGTTTACAACTAAGAAATGGTGTGGTGTCTATATTAAGTTTTTTTCTATAGCCTTTTACAAAAATATGCATTTGGTTTTGTAATGGAGTTCTTCTTTTGAACGAAAATATATAAAATGTAAGAAAATGTTTAATAAAAAATGTTTATGTTGCTACAACTTTTTTTAGTTTGACCTTTGCCCACATAAGGATAAACTTGTCTTGCATAGTATTTAAGATATTTTAATGGTTTTTTTGAGTAGGAATGAAACTTAATGCCATAAGAATTTGTAGTATTGAAAACTTTTATTTATTTTAAGGTATAAAAGGAGGGGTATTAAGACACCTAAGCTGTAAAGGAAAGCTATACTTTTTCCTAAAAAGTTTCATTAAATTTCTTTTTTAGATGTTTATTCATATATAGTGCAAGATTGCTATAGTATTTGTTTGTGTTTTAAACTCTCATTATTTCATAATACTTTCATTATTTAACACAGTCATATTTCTTTCAGAATTTTAATTATTCTCTTATTGTTAACAGTATTTCGGATATACTAAGGTATTACTAAATGTTTTTCAACTAGTCAAGGAACTTAAGTTTAAAAAATTTAAAAATATGGAGAAGTGAGTTAGCATTTAAGAAAAGTTTAAAATTACAAATATAAAAGAAACCTAGTTTGTGCAATATTTAAAAAAAAATTAATTTTGAATTATCAAGAATTCTAAAATCCGTAACTAAACGAGAGTGAGTAACGTCACGAGTGCGTAAATATGCGAGAGGTTACTGTAATTACATTACGAAGCATCATTTTTTAAATAAAAAAAACTGGCTAAAATTTATAAAATTAACAAGAATCTTCCTAAAAATAGCTTGAACTTGCTAAAACTTGTCGTTATATTATAAATAAAACTTAAGAAATTAAATAACTTTGCCTATTTGTCTATTTTTTTTATCGTTCGATTATTGTCGTAATAACTAAAAAGCATTTGAAACATAACATCACAACTATTGCTAAAACAAAATGAAAAAAAACTAAATGTGACTTAGTATAAAAAACTAAATGTTGGTTGCAAGTGCTGTATTACTAAATTGCAAAATGTGGCGTTTAGAACAAACTCCCACTCATTTAATTAGGAAGTTACGTATATGACACGAGTGTCCTATACAGAAAACAAAGCTGTAGCTTTACTTCAACGATATAACTTTTAGGTTTTAGTTTTATAGCTAATCCAAAGCTACAAAACAAATAGTTGTAAAGTAAAAACAGCTTTCATTTAGGGAAAAAGGTTTCTTAAATTGTTTAAAAGTTACTGTTGTTTTTAATAGCTACAGCAACCAAATACACAAACTACATATAGTTGTTAAAATTTTATTTTATACTAATTTTACGACACACATTAATAAAATACGACACGAAAATAAGCTTAAATTATTTTTTTAACTTTTATTATCGACTGTTTTCGAATAGCATAAGTTTAACTTTTTCTTTTCGACGTTTTAAGTCAAAATATGATCTGCTTTTTACTTATACAGCAGATGGTTTAGAATATACCAACAAAAAAATACATTATAAATTAGTTTACTTTTTTGTTGTGATCATTAAAATCTAACCTAAAATAGTTAAGTTCACCCAGTTAAACTTAAATAAATTTTTAACACCTGTTAAAAACTTTAACATACAAACCTGCGTTTATTTGAAAATTGTTTAACTTTAGTTATTTTTAATACTTTTTTTGTAATTAATTGTCTTCACTAAAAAAGATCGCTCAATTTACTGAAATATAAAGAGCTTATTTTATTAAAAGTGTGCAAGTTAAATACTTTAATTACTACTAGGTTTCGGCGGCAAAAATTTGCGAACTTTTCACATATAATAAAACAGTAAACTATACAATTACTACTTTGATATACTGGAAATTTTTTCAGAAATATAAACACTAACTTTCTGTCAATAGTGTTATTCTAAAAGTTGATAAACTTAATTTTTATTGCTCTAAAAACTTAATTAAAAAACTTATAGCTAAGCTGTATCTATATTTTATAAATTTTATGTTTAGTTCGGATATTAAAATTTCCACAAAATTCGAAAATGAAAATTATCACATAAATATAATGAAAATTACTTTTATGTATAACTCTACTTTAAATGATACAAATGACATTTATTAAACTTGGGCAGAGTCTTTGGGCATTATTTTGAAACAAATCGTATGCACTTCCAGGAACAGGGCTGGCTTGACTTACAGCAAACAACACAACCAATGCTAAAATTACCTTCATCATACCAATGTTAAAAAATTGAAAGTAATATAAACTCTTAATAATCAATATTAAAAATTGAACTTTTTGCTTTAATAAGTTAATTGTTTCAAAAAATTCTAAATATTATATATTTAAATGTAAAAAATTAAAACCCTATATTAATTTACAATTAAATTTTGGCATAAAAAATAATATATTGAAGTTTTTCAGCAAGAAAGTTTATAATAATATTTTAAATATGTTATTGGTTTTATATGTTAACCTCTTTGCATTAAAAAAATAAACTTTATCTAATATTTTTTTGGGCAATACTTATCTTTAAAGCTAAATAAAGATATCTTAAACAGTCATTGTAAAACAAAAAAACTCTTCACCAAAAACTTTTATTCTAAAAATAGAAAAAATTAAATTTTAAACTTATAAACCAACATTTAAAATTATTTTTCCTTCTTTAAACTAAACTTTTTAACTGTATTATATATATTTTCTTTTTAGACAAGATTTTTAAACTTTTATATAGGTTTCCTTAACTATAATTCTAAAAAAAAGAGATTAACCGAAAACTATTTAATAAAAGTAATAAATAAATATATGTTAACTTATAAATCAACACTAAATTAATCTAAATTTTAAGACTTAAGCTGATGCTTCTTAGCCTACAAAATTTTAATGTAAAAACATACTTTATTGTTAAGTTAAAAAATTATTTGCTTAAAATGTGTTATTTAAAATAGATACTTGTTTAATAGTAAATCATGATAACTATACTATAAGGTAACTATCAAAAAAATTGATACCTTGTCTACTTGTTAATTATTATATATACTCAATGCATGACAAAAAATCATTAATATTGACTGTATACACTTAAAATAACTATTTTCTTATTCTTTTTTTTATTGTCAAAGCATTATCAAAAAAGTTAAAGACAATTAATAGTAATTTTTTATTAAAACACTAATTAGTTAGAGCATCTTAATTTTATTTAATTCTGATTAACTACATTTACCATAACCTTTTTTATGATTACCTTTATTCTAATGATTGTTAATTAATTTTAATTAGGTTTTTTTTAATAATCGCTTTAGACTTTCTTTTTTTTTTTGTATAACAATTGAACACTTTATAAATATCTGCATTGCAGTAAAGTGTTATAGAACGATTACAGGCAGTAGTTAAAACTTTGACAAATTACACTATTGTTATCTTATTTTTATAAGATTTAATCACAATAATGCATTGAGGTTGTCATGTATTAAATAAAAACAATAATAAAAAAATGTAGTGGTTTTAACTTAAGATTAGAAAAATACTCTGTCTGATCATTTACAATGGTCTAACAAAAATCAAACAAAATCTGTTAATCAAACATCCAATTTAATTAGTAATAGTGACTGTGTTAACTGTAACTCGCATTTTCATGTAATTACAAAATTCCCTCACTTTTTATACACTAGGTAGCAAGTTTTACTTTCTTTGCGGCTGTTCACTTTTTTTTTCTTAAAATAATTTCGTCAGCGAAAATAGTTTCCTCTTGCTCTTTTACTCATCTTTTTCCACTTTTAATTAAAAGATCAACTCACAAGGGATTAGAAAATATTTTCAACAACAAAACTTTTAAAGTAATTAATATTTACCCGATTAAAAAGAGTCAATAAAATGTACACTAGACGGGAATACTAATTGTTTTTTTTTTTTTCTTAAATTAAAAAATTTTATAACAAATAAAATACAATAAGTTGATTATTTACCTATTATTATTGTAAAACATAGAAACATATATCAATGAGGGTAACAAAACATTTTTCAAGCTGAAAAGTTTTTAAAGCCACACAACATAATACAAAAATATTATGCTTTTTTTCAATGTTTATTGATATTTTATAATAAATTCATATTACCCATTTGTTAGAGTTTTTAAAAAAATTAAAAATTTTAAATTTTAATGCCAGAAGTTAAGTACAGTTATTTAAAGTCTACAAAAACTTATAAGTTAAGAATTAAGTATAGTTATAAAACTATAAAATTTACGCAATGAATAATTTATGATATAAAACTAAAAAATAAAACAAAAACTTAAAATATTTCAATTAATTTAAATGATACGTATTTTAAGCAATCAAAAATTGTAGCCTCTGCTACAAAGGAATTAAATTTTGTTATTTATTTTTTTAAAGCATTATTTGAACTTGAGTTAACAAGAGGACAAATATAAACAAATATGATGCAGAAAAAAAAACATACTGTAACAAACCATTAAAAGCTGTTAGAAACTTAGGAACATAACTGTTAGAAATATAATAAATTATTATATCTAATAATTGTTAAATGCTACTTGTACAAAGTTTTAGGCTTATTTATAAAATACTCAACATTAAAAGTTAAACTTTTCTGAGAAAACATTTATCAAAAGTAAAGAGATTGTTTAATATTTTATAGCACAAAAATTAACATTTTTTAGTAAATAGGCTAGTTTTTGATTAAGTTTTCTTTATCTGTGTTTTAATTTAATTACAAAATTAATTAACTTTCCTACAGTTTAAATGTTTTACTCTTACATTCTTTTAAAATTTAATGATAATGAATATTAAAAAAAAACAATTTGGAACCTATTTGAATTGTAATTCCATCAATCTAAATAGGTCAATAATTAAAATTTTACTAAAATCTAAACTAAATTTACACAAAAATTTGAAAAGTATCAACATTTAGTTTAAATTTAAATTAAACTCGATAAAAACCAAAGTATAAACTAATTGAAAACTATTGTTAAGTAAAGTTTTTCTCAATATTATCATTAGTAACAAAAGAACAACACTTTTATACACTAAAAAATATCTTTTTTTTAATAAACTAATTGTTATTTCAAACTAAGTGTTTAATCTTTGTTTTATAATCTATTGCTTACTATCTAAATTAGTTTTTTAATTAAACAATTAAAAATTCCAACTTCTAAGCTTATATTCATACAAGTAGACAAATTACTAAGATTTTATTCATAGATTTTCATTTAAAAGCACAATGTTTCACTCTCGATTACGTCAGATGTTAACTAATTCAAAAAAAGTTTATAATTAAATCATACATGGAAGATTTAAAAAAAAAAAAAAACTACCTGCAGATCCGGCTCGCAGAGTGAAAATGACGTTTACAAAACTTTAGTAGAAAACGGACTGCGATCATGTAAATATGGCTAAGTTTTTTCTTTGACTTTTTCTTAGTTTAACTTATAATGTCATAGCCGTTTAATATTTCTTTCGTTTTCTATTAAACATAGATTAATAAATTAAGGTGAAACTTTTATTGTTTAAAAAATAATATTTCAATTTAAAGTTGTTTTTACTAACTCGATATTTAAAAAATCAACGATAAAATTTTAAAGTGTTCAACTTACCTTTAACATTTTTAAACAATAAGTTTTTCATGATATTGTTTTTCGAGCGAGTTTTTTACTAATTTGAACTTAAGTATTAAAATAATAATTAAAACCTTTTATAGTAATTAAAACATCACTAAAAATTAATCACAATTTGACTTTAGAGTTCTGTGCTTCTTAATTAAAAAAAAACGAATATATTTGTTAGTTACTATATACGGATAAATAATAGCATAAGTATCATTTATCTGTATTATAACCTTAAAAAACTAATGAATTTTACGCAGATCTTCTAAACGTTTTCATGGGTATCTATATTACGAGTTTTATAAAAACGTGTTTGGGTATCATTTAGTTACATATAACTATTTTCATATTTTACTTTTTACGAAGTAGTACTTTCAATAGTACATTTATTCCCTCATCAAAACAAGTTAAATACTCACTTGAAAATAAATCAAATATAAAATTAGATTTCACTTTAAAATAACAACACTGTAAAGATGTTGCGCTAAAAATGATTGATCATCATTTAATAGATTATATTTCTAGAAATAATTATAAAGTATTTACTAGTGAAAACTTTTCAACTAAGTTAACCTTATCCACTAAAAAATATGTAGATTTTTCACTTAGTCAAAGAAGATAGGTAGAGTAAAATCTTAGTACAATATTATTTTTTTGTTTTACAGTAAATTCTATAAGATTATATCGGCTAAAATTACATGTATTCTAAATGATTCTTAAAAAAGGTTCGACTTTAGTACAACTAACCAAACTTTTGTTCAGATCGAATTTCTATAAAACAATTATTTAATAAAATAAGTTTCTATAAAAATAATTTTAAAGCAGTCATCGATAGTTTTACAGTAAAATGAGAAAGAAAACGAACTTTCTTTGATGCGTGGGCTCAGAGCTTTTTTGTTTTATATTTTCCTTTATATTTATTTTTATATTTATATTTATTTATATTTCCCTAAGTCGAAGTCATTTTTTAAATTATTGAATTAAGATTTAAACAAAGAATCAAAAAATGTTTAATGATGTTTGCAAAAATTTATTCATGTATGTTTTATTTTCCTTTTCATTTTAAGTCTCTGAACGAGTTACAACCTCTACAATTAAGCTTTATTAGGTTTAAAGAAATGCTCAAGGTTTTGTGATTATGTTTCTAGTTCTAGTAGTTTAGTTAGAAGGTTCAAAATTTAAATTATCATAAATGGTCATCTTCTAAACCTATTTTCTTTAACAAGAATTAACAGAGTATGGATATTTATTTTTGATAGTAAACAAAAAGTGAAAGTAAAAAATAAAAAGAAGACAAGTAATAAAATATTTCTTTAATCGTGTGAAAATATTCTGACTACTTTAAAATAATGGCTAATTGTAGATTTTAGTTTACTTAAAAAATTTGTTCAGTTTGTTTAAAATTTGATTTAGGGTGATTTTTTGTATGTTTTTGTATAGTTTACTTAGAAATTTTATTTTATGTTTAACTTATATTTTCTACCTACTTAGGTAAATGAAACTTAAATTCAACTAAATTGCAATTATTTTTTGTTTACACTAAGCTATATTTTAGTTTACCAAAATTTAACCATACAAAATTTTATTTTGCATAAAAGACCGTCTGTTTATTTTTAACACTCACTAATAAAATTAACTATAAAAGTATATAAACTAATTTTTCGTTACAAGGTAGCAAAACTTATATAATTTGAATATTATTTTGAGATAAATTTAAAAAAAAACTGCTTTTTAACTAGTTTTGTGTAAAAGTGATATACTTAATTTAAAGTTTTAATGATTGTTCAAAACTGAAATATAAATGAGCGCTAAAGAAATATATGAAAAAATCAATTGAAATAAGTAGCTCTTGTAGAGTGTATCATTACAATTTTGTGTAGTTAAATTCTAGATTTTTGCTATTATGCTACAAAGATTTGTTTTGTTTTTTGTTTCTTAAAATTAATTCAAACTATGTTTTAAAAGATGATATATAAAAATAGTATTCCTCAGTAACTTAGTCTTGAGTTTTTTATTACTAAAAGTAATTATTACTTAAACCTTTAAAAAATTTGCTATGTATTTATGCAGTTTTAATCAGTTATTTTAGTTTTTTGCGTTACAATTTAAAATAAAAACTAAACAGAGACCTTAAATTTAAGTAATGATCAACGTAGTAAAATTTTATATAACATTTCAAACTTTAAAGTAATTAAAAAACGTTGACTTCTCAAAGTTAAAATAACTGTATGTCATTTTATATATTTAAGCTAACTTTTTTATTTCTTTTGTTATATTGACATAAGTTTAATTAATTCGTAATTAATGGCTACTAAAAAAATATTTTATGAGAAATTAATAAGATAGGAACTACTTAATGTTTTTTTTTCTAAATTTTATAATATTATATTTTGGAACTAAAAAAGTTTTCAAAGAAATTTCAACAAATGATTAATAGAATTAATTTTAATTTTTTTTAATATAAATAAAAGTACTTTTAGTTTTAATACATGTTCAATTAACTACATTAGAAAATTATGTTAATTGTTTTTTCCTCCTTATTAAAAATGCTTACAATAATAATAAATAAACAAGAAACTTTTCATATTTAATTTTTTTAATTTTAACAAGTAGTGAATCGAGCATTTTTTTAGTTAAGAGATAAAACTATACAGTTTAATTTAAAAAAAGAACTTAGGTGTCCAGTCCAGTGTTTATAGCTATAAGCTTTTTTTGGTAGCAAATTATTTTTTGCTTTCTTAAAAATTAACAATTTAGAAGCTGTGATTTTGAAAATAGTTTTTATTGCCTTATAAGGAAAATCATGAAAATAAAATTCGATAAAAAGAGTGAAAAAAAAAACTATTTTTCCAGAAAAATGAAGAGTAATAAAGAAAGAAAACATTGCCACCTAGTGTGTGAATAATAATGACGCAACATTATGTGTATAAAAAAGCGCGGGGAACAGATGTGAAACATTTGAGTTACATTTGATTGCTTACAGTTTAGTTGGATGTTTTGTTAACATAATAGTTTTGTTTTATGCTTTGTTGATTGTCAATGAGCATTGTGAGTAATTTTTATTTTCAATTTAAAATCATTTGAGTTAAAGAAATTCTTCTTCTTAAGTAAATTACAAATTCAATAAATTGTAGTGCTTAATATTTATAAAAATAAGATAAAACTATTGTTTTTTTATCAAGGTTTCAACTATTTTTTCAATCAGTCTACAATGGTTTATTGTAAAACTAAAACTTTAGGATACAAAGTTGAAAATACAGCTAAATCAAAAGTGTATATTATAGAAAATTTAAATATATTTATATAGATTAAACTTAATTACAACTTTAAGAAAAAATTATTAAATAGGTTATGGTTTAAATAACAAACTAAAACTATAAATCTTTTGGATGATACAATTAATTTGTTTAATGAAGGATAATTAATATTTTAATATCCAATACCAAGAATAAAAATAACACATAATTTTTAATAGCTAATATAATTAGCTAATATTAGATAACTTCATGACACAACGAGTAAAGTAGGGTGGTTAAAATTTAAAAACAATTAATAGTGCAATAAATATTCTCTAGTTAATTAAAATTTAAAAAAAATAGTTAAAATTTTTTTTATTTTAAAAACTTTTTTTTTCAAATAAACTTTAGCTATTTTTTTTACTGTATTATTCTTAAATTATATTTCTAAGGGAAATATTTCGGACTGAACTGCAAAAATTTTAAATATTAAACATAGTTAATTTAAAACCTGATATTTTGATCAAAAATGTTGACGAATTGGTTTTCAAAAATACAGTTGTGTCAAATTTGTGTTGTTTCTTTCAATTAAATTTTTTGAGCATATCCATTTTTTATTTTAGAAATAAGAGTTAATCACACAGCTAACTGAACGAAGTTGAAATTTTAAAAATCAGAAAGTAAAGATTAAGGACTTGAGTTTTTTTAGAATTATTTCGTTAAATTATTAGCCAAAATACTTTAGTATCAGACATTTATTGAAATAAAAACCTGTACTTTTTTGGAAATGATGAATGATTTTTCTTTTTTATGTACAATATATATGTAACATATAAAACAGCTATTTTACTAAAAGATAAAGTCTATATTTCAATTATCAAACATAATGACCTTATACTACTTTCAGATACTAGTATAAAAATAATGAAGGTAGTTTTAGCTTTGGTTGTTTTGTTTGCTGTAAGTCAAGCAAGCCCAGTTCCTGGAAGTGCATACGACTTGTTTCAAAACAATGCCCAAGACTCTGTTGTAAGTTAAAAATGAATATTTTTAAACGATAATATTTAAGTATGATTGAAAAGACTTAAAGTAAACTACTATATTTTATACTTTTATAGATGTAGGATATGAATATTCACAATAAATGTTTTCTTGTTCTTTTATTTTAGATAATTGATCCATCCAAATTGGCTGAATATATCGAGTTGGTGAAACAAATGAATGCTGATATGATGGCTGGTGTTCAAAACCATGTTTGTTTTTCAATTAATTTTCTTATTTAATCTTAACTATATATATAAAATAGGATATTGCTATGAAAACTTAAATTAATAAAAATTGTTAAAACATTATGTTTTTTATTAAATGTAGCTAAAACTATTTAGATATACTGTTGATAAAAATTAAGAGGCAATAATAATCAGTTCCAAATAATAGTTTTGCGGATTTTAATTAATTAAAAAGGTCAAATTTTATTATTCTAATTCAGTGTTTTCAAAATTTTTGTAAAGCCCGCATTAAAAAATTTTAAAAGTTATGGCCCCCACCAACAACATTTCTCAAAAAACTATCAAACATAATTTTTTATATCAAAACTTTAAATTTTAGCACAGTAAAGATGAATCACCAGTCTCTCCAAATGAAAACTTCACTCCCGAGTTTGCACCTACAAATCAACAGGTGATTTTATATATTACTCTTTAATTTGTTTATAATTGAAATATTTTATCATTTTTACAAGTTAAAATTTAAATTTGGCTGATCAACAGCTTTAGGTTTTATTAATGTCGTTTATATATTTTTTAGCACAAAATAAAGCTCATATTTTTTACAAAGAATTATAATCACTTTTATATCTTTTATACATTTTAAGTAGATTTTTTCTAATGGCAACTTACGTACTTTTAAAGATTTTTGATTTGATTAAGTTCAATTTTTATTTTAGCAACAAAAATAAATATTAAAATAATTTTTAATGAAGTTTTAAAATTTAGTCTTTAAACTTGTCCATCTTTGTTAAACAAACTAAATTATCTGTTTTTGTACCTTTATATCTAAAAAATTTAATTAAGTTTTAATTGATAGTGAAAATTATTTGCTATCTAATATTTTATTTAGTATGACCAAGTTGTTAATTATTTATCTCCATACTTATAACTTAAAACGTAAATAAAAATTTTCACCTGCATAATAATAATAAATAACTTATACTTGCTAAACTCTCTGATTTTTCACCTTTATATCTAAAAATTTAGTTAAAGTTTATTTTAGGATTAAAATTTAAGTCCTTTTTGATATTTATTTTATTAAGACCAATTTGTAAAGCATATACATTACTGACTTTGATCTTATACCTTAAAACCTTAATAAAGTTTTACAATTTGCATAGAATAAATTGTAATCACAAGTTCTGTCAATTTACTGAACTATTTTAAACAGATTGTTGATCCAAACAATTTAGAAGCTATGATGGAACAAGTCAGGCTGATGAATCAAGACAACTGAGTTCTCAACTTCATTTTGTTTAAAATTGTATTTTTTCGTGAATAAATATTAAAAACATACTATTAGTTTTGTTCTTAATATTAATTTCTAAAGGTTTTTTTAGTTATTTAACAATTTTGAATTATTTAATCAATAGTCATACTATAGAGTGAAAGTATTAATCATGTATTAAGCGGTTTAAGTTTATAGGCTAGTAGATATGAAAATAATTACTTATAGTTTTATACAATTCAACCTTTGAAGAACTTAAGACCAAACACAAAAACTTAACTAATATATTCATTCGCTTTTGAAATTAAAAGTTTATTTTCATTGTACAATCAATGTTATTCTTTTTTATTTAAAAAATTTAATAATTATCAGTTAACTTTATTTAAAATGGAAGTAACCTTCTTCGCTTATGAAATTTTTGTTCATTTTACGCGTACAAAAACCACAAAGGATTATTACAGGGACACATTTATTTCCAATTCAATCAAATTATTTACGACTTTAATTCTATTTTTTATGCACACTCCGAATGTTAGGTTAAGTATCAAATTCTACTAATTGGCAAACTAGTTGACGATTGAGAATTGTCCTATTTGCTCAATTATTATGCCAACCAGCTACTCTACTACTTACTAAGTAGTTGCCCAACTTTGAAATACTAGTTACCCTATCACTTAGACTAACAATTTCGAAACTACTAAAACTATTAGCTACGCAACATATTGACCTACTAACAGTCGAACTTCTCGGAATACTAGTTGCACAACTACATGACGACTAGTTGGACGAATACTTGGACTACTTGTTTCCAAACTAGTTGTACAACTACCCGGACGACTTTAGTACGTCACTTAAGCAAATTTTTTTATGGTAGCAAAAAAATTGTATTGTTATAATAAAAGTTGGATAAACTAACATCTTTATGAAAGAAGTGAAAACTAAATATATAAAACTTGAGATTATTGAATTTAACCCGACAATAATAGTGATACTGTTATGTAGAAGGATCCGAATTACAAAAGTTCGAAAGCTTCGTGTTCCAAAATATAAATTTTTTTTAAACTGCCGATAAATTTTGACATATATATACTTGTTATAGTTTTTTTTTTTGCTTTTTCAGTTGGCAGATGGTTAACACTTAGCTAATTATGTGTCTACCTAGAGCAGGAAATAGTGGACAAATGATTGATGTTTGAGCTGAAAACTTATCGAGACGGGTAGTTTAGATACTGTCAATACATTAATAACAAAAAACTATTAGTCATGCTCTACAACATAGTACACTTTATAGTTGTTAATAATCATTAGGCTAATAAGTAAGTACAGATTTTCGATTAACAATTGATTTAATTGATTTACATCTATCACTATATAATAACCTCGTTACACTTCAAGTAAAAACATTCGAACAGTCTGCCCGCTTTTTTTTTTTGTCTACTTATGTGTTCAAGTAACATTCTTCACTCTATTATGAAGGCAATTAGAGAAATGTGCAGCATTAATAGAGTTTTAAGTTACTTAAGTGTTCAACATCCCTTTATTCATAAAAAAACTTAAATTTAAAGCATTCTTTGTTCCTTAACTAACTTTATTGTGCAGCATTTTTCACTTGCCTTTGTTTTTTATATTTCTGAACTTTGTTCAAGTTTGGTCCTTTGGAGGGTACTGCATAATTTCTAAATTTTTCAAAAGCACTTTACAATGCTTGTTATCTTTGTACATCTTTAAAAAAGTTATTAACTCTCAAATTTAAAACGAAAAACGTATCAGATATGGTCATTTGTACACTAAAGTTAAAAAGATTATGTACCAAAAGTTAAAATTAAAATTTCTATAATAAAGTTAAAACGTAATCAGGCAATAAAATGTTATTAACAGTTAAAGTATTTTCCAATCGTACAATTTCGAAAGCTTTGTATTCAAAATAATTAAGTTTTCTGTATGACCAGAAATTTCAGACATATGTATACTTGTTATGGTCTTATCAGTTACTTGTCCTTAAAAAAACTTAAGCAACTATTAGTTCGTGTAATTGGGAAGTTTGTATTTTAATTAGTCGGGCAAACAGTAGTTCAAGCAATTGATCCATTAATCGGACAAGCAATTTCGCAGCTACTTATTAGATAGTTGGACAACTAGTAGGACGAGTAGCCGGGTAACTTTTACTCAAAGTAGTTGGCCAACTATTACTTCAAGTAGTTAGGCAACTATTAGTCCAACTAGTTATATAGTAACAAGAAAATGTGCAGGATTACTTAAGTTATTAGGTAACCATATAGTGCAGCATCCCTTATTTCTTCAAGTAAATTTAAAGTGCAATATCCCCTCAGTCTTTTCTTTTAGTCTTTTATTAAATTTCTTCCTTTCAGTCGGTTATTGTGAAGCTACTTTATCTGCCTACGGAGTAGAAAATGGTGGACATTGCGTTGATGTTTGAGCTTCGGACTATTCGATATGTACTGTTAAGACACGATCAATACAATACTGTTTTATAGTCTAAATTCGAGTTATATAATAAATAAAGCAATCTAGTTACAAGGAGATTAGTTTACTGGTGAGGTTTTTAGACATTCAACTTATCAGAACAAATTTATCAATATCGATCACTATGTGATAATAACAGTTCTACTAATTATCTTACTGTACTTCAAGTAAGAACATTGGACAGTTCTGCTGCATTTTTTGTTCATTTAAGTGTTCGTAAAATAAATTTTACTATATTCTGAAAGCAACTGATAAAAAATGTGCAGTATTACATAAGTTTTTAAGTAACTTTATAGTGCAGCATCCCTTGATTCCTTAAATAGTTTAATTTTCTTTATTTCTATTTTATTTAATAAAATCTATGTGCAGCGTCCCTGAAGTCATTAAATAATTGTATAGCATGTCTTGAATTGCCTTTATCCTATTTCATATA
>NW_028139359.1:0-55094 GCF_965202585.1 Thalia democratica | reverse complement strand
GAAGTGAGCAAACCTCATAGATTCTCAAAACAAAATAAACGGTTAGTATTCTATTAATGTTTAATTTTATTAACTCTTATTGTTTAAAAACGTTTTGCTACATTTAAAATCACTTTATTAATCAGCTTAATCAACTGATACTTGACAAAAAAAGTAGTAGGGCCAAAAAAATTTAACTATGTTTTACTTATAATAAAATTAAAGTTTAGGAAGGATCAATAATATCAGAGCTGTTACATACTTAGCTCTCAAAGAATTATTAAGTCTAGTTTTAAATCATGAAAAACCTAGACCAACTGAGGCTAGTCTTAATATATTTACAAAAACTCAGCTTGACTGAGGCTAGTTATAAATTTGTTGAAAATCTTGGGTTTATTTTGATATCCTTTAAAAATCTTCAACTGTTGCATTACTTGAAATTCTTTAATTTGTAATTAATTATTAATTTTTAAAAAATTCAAGATCTATAAATTTCTAATTTTCGTTGTAATTTAAATTAGTTTTTTGCTTATATATACCATTCTTTAAGGCTAGCTTGTGTTATAAGTCTAGTCTTTAGTCACTCAGGCTTATTTTCTGACTCAAAAATTGGTTAACATGTAATAGTGTCAAACTTATCGCTTAATAAAAAAATATTAAGTTAACTAAACTAAAAATCTAAATTTACGACCCAATAAAAAGTACCAAGACTACTGATTGTTAGTTGGGGTAGTGACAATGTATTAAATTAATCTAGTTAGTATTTTAGACCTGGGTGATACAAGTAAAATATTGTTGTAAAAATTAGATCATCGATATTAAAAGTTTATTGAAATTGATAGGGTAAACTGGTAAAACGTGTAAAATTAATTGGGTGTTATTGAATTATTAGTAAAAAAACGATTAAAAGTGTTTATATATTCTTAAACACTAGCGGCGCTCAAGAATGCAAGTTAGGGTGCACAGAATTATAATTTTGTGATTTAGGGTTCACGGATTCGAAGTAGCGTGCCAACCACTGTCCTAGACTATGCTTTGATACGTGTTGTGTATAGTAACCAACTGTTCACTCATTGAAATTGTTGAACATTCTACACCTCCAAATGAGTTTTCAGTTGTCATTATTGAAGGTAAATTATGTAAAAAACTCACTTGTGGGTGGATATTTTTAATGTGAGTTAAAGCTCTAAGTTTTTTGTAATGATGATTTTATGACTTTGTATTCTCAAAAAGTATTTTTTTTTCTATATTCTCAGTTGTTAACCTTCTACTACCCTGACTTTTAACATATTCTGTTTGATACAGAAATATGTTAAACAAAAATGAAGTTTTAATTAAATATTTATGACAACTTGAGCTTTTATCACAAAAAATAAAATTCAGGCTTTGGCTATAATGACCTTTGCTATTTCTTTATTATGATAAGACTTAAATATTTTTTTCATGTACTTGAAAAAATTCTAAGTAACAGGATAAAAATTTCAAAGTAACTTGAAAAGGTTCTACTTTTTGAGTGCAAATAAAACTTTAAAAGTAAAAAAAAACTTAGTTATATATAGGTATGCTAATATATACTATATTGATTTATTCCACAGTTATACTAAACAACTAACTTTACAATCAATTAATAAACTAACTATGCTAAGTTTCAAATTCTTTTAAAAATGTAACTAAACAAGCCAAGCTGTTTATAAAAAAACCTTTCACGAAAGTAGGCTTTTAATGGCATAACATTTTTGTTGTTGCTACTATCCATGTAATGATTTGTACTCAGTATCTATAAATGATTTTGAAGAAGTTTAAGCCGTTTTTTTAATAATCAACATAAAAGTTTTTAAAGTTCAATGTAAATGTTGTGTATTTGAAAACTTATTTGTTTTTCAAAAAAACTACGCAAAAGTATGTAACGTATTAATTGACTTAATGTCCTAGTGGCAGGACAATAATTAGATCACAAGGTTTCTAGTACGATGCTCAGTAGTAGAGATTATGTTAAGATATCAAATTTAAGATACAATACATGTTACTAAAAAAGTGTGTATACTATACTGCAAATTATTAATGAAAAAAACATAGAATAATCAATAGTTTACTCAGAGACAAAAATTAAGTTTGTAACTTTTTTTTTACAAAATGCTTTAAACTGCTTCTACTGATTTAGTTTCTCTATTGGCGGGCTAAAATTATTCCGCCGACTGTATTTTGCCAACCCCTGATGGAGTTCAATTGATAACATAGTTAAGTCGTTTTTAATGTTTATAAAGTTCAATAACATTTAACAAAACTTTGTTTATTTGTTTATAGGTATGCTTTTGGAATTTTCGACCACGATTCTTAACATTTCTAAACCGGTGTGATGGAGGTGAAGCTTATAATTGAAGTCACTTGAGGGAAAACCCCTAAACTGAAGCATGGGGTTTTGAAACAAAGTAACAGCTGTATTGCCTATCAATTTGAATCTAATGTTAAAAACTCTTTTGGTAAAATTGTTGAGTTAAAATAAACTTATGAAGTGCAACACTAGTTGAAGATATGAAATTTTGTAAATATGGGTTTATTTTATAATTTAAAGTGGCAAAATAAAGTCAAGCATTTTTCACTAACGTAACAAAAGTCGTTTTTGCGTGGTTGAAGTATTAATATTAAAAATATAATTGTTTTTTCAATGTCTAAGCCTACTTCTAACTGTTTTGAACAACTTATTGCTTTTAAGATTGTATAACGACAAATAAAAGGTCAAAATAACTCGTCCTAGGACCGATTAAACGAAAAAACGTTTCAGTTGTCAAGTGGTGCACACTTGGATGCAGTTAAACGTCTTGCCTAGGACAGAACTGCTGTTTGAAATTAATTATTTTTGTTACAATATTTTTAGAAAATAAATATTCGTATACTTAATACTCACACTTTCGAAGCAATTTATTATTTTTTGTTTTCTAATTAAAGAAATTACATACTAGTACTTTTACCTCATGGTTTATTTTGTTTTTATTTTATTTTAGCATATTTTTGTTAATATTTTAGGTTGTTTAAATTGTATTAGTATGTTTATCAACGAAAAAGGAATCTTTCTGATGCTACCATATTCTAACGTTTTTAACTGTATTAATTTTATTCCACCTTTGAAAACAAGTTAGATTAAATAAAAACCAAATGCTAGGTTTTTTTTTTTTTTTAAACAACAGCAATTTTTAAAGTATTTTACTTTATTAGCCAATAAAGTATGATACAAATTGTTACAGTTTAGTTTGTAGCTAAGAACTTTGTTTTATTTCATATCTTTGCCTATACTTTTCTTAATTGTTTACAATTATTTTTGTTTTATTTGGTATTCAATAATATTTACTACCAACATGTGTTGGTTTTTGGTATGTAAATTGATACTTCAGTAGATTTAAATTGTATATAAATTAAAAAATAATAGTTACTGTATTGAACAAATGGCTCGTTAAATGAAGCTTGGTTTTTTGTTTATAATTACTACAATGTAAAGCTTATATAACGAAATTCCCTGTAAAAATATACTGTTTTAATACCATGCATACAATTTTCAGATATAATAGATAAATTTTAATTTTCAATTGCAAAACCATCAAGGATGAGTGATCCAACAAGGAAGAGGAATGAGAACGAAGAGCGTTGCACCAACAACGCTTACAACCCATTGCCATTTCCAAATGCTTTCAAACGTCGCAATGCACCTAACAACAAGAACCGTCGGATGTTGTTTGACAAAAAGGAGGTTGTGATTGTTATTATGTACTAAAAAAAAATAAAACAACATTTTGGAATGTTTGTAATTAGATTATTTTGTAGTTAGAACTTGTTTAGTGTAAGTGGCTCAATGTTTAATGAAACTGTTTGTGTTGTGTAGTTTTACAAAAGATTAGCTAGTAACTATGATTTCAGTAAACAAGTAGGTAAAATTTAGATAGTTACTATAATACTATCTGCATAGTTTGTGTATTCAAAAATTACTAGATGAATTAGTTTTTAAGTTAAATAACCGTTTGTAAACTTAAATAATCTAAAAGTTAATAACTCTATTCAATTATATTTATTACAAACCTTTTGAAAACTTAATTGAACACAATTTATATGTAACGACATACTACTGCTGTTGTAAAATAAGTTAAAAAGCTTAAAATTGTTTTACATTCCCCATCAAAAACAAACTAAATAATTTTTGAATATGTGTCGAAAAAAAACTTTTTGAGCAGCGAATACTTTTTATAATGATAAGTAGTAAATAATACTGTTATCTGAAGCTTAATTTTTAATAAAAGAATAATCTATTAACAACAGTAATTTTCTACAGGATTATGAAATTTGCATTGATGAAAACGTTCAATCATCACCAAGTGCTCAGGGTCATGTTGATGAGTCAGTCGAAAGTTGTTCCCCCGACTTCTGTGCTGGCCTAAAAACACCAGGAAAACCTTTTCCTCTTTCAATGCTCGGTCTCCCTAAAGTTTCTGGTGAAAAATCGAAATTTTTCCCACCAATCAGCCCACGCAGGGAAAGTTTTAGGCTCTCTAAACTTACTAATTTGTTAAACATCGAAAGCAAAAAAGAACAAACTGAGGGCTCAAGTAACAAGAAACAGGCCGAGCAGCCGTCCAAGTTCAATAAAATATTTTCAGACAGTCCTGATAGTAATACTAGTCCTTTTGCTAAATGTCCAAAGCTTTGCACGCCGCTTGCAAAAAGAGAAATCTTTGCCAAACAGGATTCAGGCTATTTGACTTTAACTAAAAAGACAGCGGATAGGAATTTTAATTATGAAAGAAGACATGGAAAATTTCTTTTTAATTCACAAACCAATCATACAAGCAACGGCGTTCCAGTCAACGACGCTTTTGATAATTCTAATGATTATTTACCGTTTTCTCCAAAATGTTCGAATCTGAATTCAGAAAAAGAGTCAGATAGAGAAGTTGTGCCTACGAAAAATCCACTTAGAAAAACATCAAACAGGAAAGATTCAGACCCATATGACTACGATTCACCTGATCATTCATATGACAGTTCTTCTGATGGTTCGCGTGCTTTTTTATCGGGTTCTCCAATAAAGTTTAATCTTGACGTTGAACTCATTGATACAAGCCTGACTACAGAAAGTCCTGACAAAACTACAACAAACAAAAAGGAACCAGATTCTTGTGATTCGTCTGAATTTGCACAAAAGTCAACATCCTTTCACTTTTCTGAAGTTAGTAAAGAGGAAGCAGAAATACTTCTCCTTCCTTCAAACTACCACACCCAAACAACAACCGCAAACCTGCAAAGTTTGTCCGTGTCCGTTAAAAGCATAGCAGAATCTTTGTCACACGAAAAAGTTTGTCCTCAGGTGCCGAGAGCGAAAAATGTCAACAAGTTCAACAAGGGCAAGGTGGTGCAGGTATCTCGTTGCAAAGAAAAAAACAACAGGCTTCTTCAACACAACAAGTCGAAGAACACTCAGTTTTCTTACTTCAAATCGTTCAACCCTAAAGCGATCGGGAACGGGCACTTTGCTACCACCTTCCGGGCGGAGAGCCGAGAGCTTGGAAAGCACGCTATCAAGAGAATTGTCAGACAAGAATCCCAGTTGCGCATCAAAAAGGACGTGCACAACCACGAAGAGCTGGGAAGGCATCCGAACGTCGCAGAGTTCTACCGGGCTTTCACCGAAGACGGAGCGCTGTTCATTCAGATGGAGCTGGGCGTGGCCTCGTGCAAGAGCTTGGAAGTTTACTTTTCCGCCTGCAACGCAAACTGCAACTCGCAGTGGGTCTTGTTGTCCGACTGCTGCAAAGGGCTGCTGCACATGCACTCTTTAAAAATCGTGCATTTGGACGTGAAGCCGGACAACCTTATCCTCGGCAGCGACTGGAAGTTTAAGCTGTGTGATTTCGGTTGCTCAGCTAAAAACAGCGATGAATTTATTGAAAACGAACATGTACACGGTTCATATAAGGCTCCGGAATTAGGTTGGCCAGTAGCGGTCAACAAAGCCGACGTGTATTCTCTCGGGGAGTGTGTCAGGCACCTTTCCTGCGCAGAAGCCTTGTCTAAAGACGCGGATCTGATGAAGGTTTTGGATTTAATGAAAAAAATCTGTTACGAATATAGACCTAACGCGAGTGACGTCATAAAGAGTGACGTAGTTAGAAGAAAGAACGTTGAGCAGTTCAGGGTTGACATGCAAGCTACGTTGGAGCCAGAATTTATAAATAATAAAATAATTTATTAGTAGAGATTAGTTTTTGTACTAGTGCGATTCGAACAAATTAAAAGTTCACGACAATTATTTTTTATAACAATATTAGGGAGATATTTTAAGTTTGTAATCTTAATAACTAGAAGTTTAAGCTCTAATCATTGTTTCTATTGAAAACTTTAGAATTTTGGGTTCAAGGTATTTATTAGATAGACTCATGTTTTTAAAGCCTTTAAAGTTTTGAAACATGGTTCGGTTTTACTTTTTTTGATGGTTATTTAGACTAGTTTTTCATAAACTCCCAACTGCTGTTTTGAATAACTTAAATACATAGATATTTTTAAAGATTTCGACTCTATCTTAAAGAGTTTATAAACTGTTCTTTAGTATTGCAATAATAGAAACAACAGCTTTCCCTATTTTGTAATATTGTCTGGTTTAAATTTATATATTTTCTATTCTGGTACTCTTTTATGATCGATTTTGTAAGCAAACATGTTTAAAGATTGTTTTTAAAAACACTGCATTAGTCTCTTACAAATATTATGTAGTTATCGTAAACATTCCTTATCGTTACCTATATATATTTTTAAAAGGAACATGCATAGCACATTTTCTTTTATTAATAAAATTAACAACTTTTAGAAATTAATTTTCATATTAGATATCTTAGCACTTTAAATGCTAATTATAATATTTACTTATTTTCTTCTGGACCAGACGTTAAAAGGCATACAAATGGTGTGCGATTTGATAACCAAAATATTTTTTTCATGAGGACCAATTATTTTGAGCGTTTTTTTGTCGTTTAATAAATAGCATATATGAAAAAAAGCTTATCAAGATTAACAAAAAATGCTGTATTTAAAATGACTTGACCAAGTAGGGCAAAAAATATTAAATGTATTTATCTCAACCTATAGTAAATTACCGTGCGTATTCTTTATATTGTTAATAGTTCTTTTTAACCCTAACATATTCTTCACTTAAAAAATTAACATATTTTGTATTAATTAGATTGTTCTTGTTTCGATATTTTATAAATTTTAACAGGGTTAAATTTTTAATTTAAATAGGTTGGGCAACACACTTTTATTGATTTTAATTTTTATCACTTATTTTATATGCTGCTCGAAAATTTAAGCTAACATTTAAAATTTTCAACTATGCATAAAAAATGTGTAATAAATAGTATTACATTTAAAAGCATCTATACAATACAGATAATAATTCTGCCAAAAAACAGGACTAGCCAAGTACTAACCATGCTGGCAGTCTTAAACAAGTCGCCCATCAATTAAGACCAGTGGAGCAATGGTACGGCCTGCCAACTCGCCCCGAATTACGTATAGCTAATTTACACTCTTATTTAATCTCGCTGAGAGTAAGGCTAACGACGCCTAGTCCCTAATGAGAGAGCAAAACAGGGACTCGAACTCGGGACGCATCGACTAAACAGCGGCTAAGCAAACCACTTGGGTAGGCGAACGCCCGTTCGTAGATTTTTTTTACCACGTATGAAACCGCTCATGTGATTTTCTTAACAAGTATTTTGTTGATCTTACTGCGTTTTGAAAAAGAGTACTTTTGCCGGGTTTCGAACTCTCCACCAGTCGGTCATAAAGCATCGCCTCATATCATAAGGGTACAAAGAAACATAGTTAGTATGTAAAATAGCAGTATATAAATGATATATAATGTTTCTTTTGAATTCAACGCAAACTCATTTTTGTACGACTTTTCATCTTTAAAATTAATAAAATGTTTCGTTGGAACTTTTTATATAGTTTACTAAAATCTACTGACTGGATACTAAATAAAAAGTTTAAAGTCGGTCCTGGGCAAGACGTTATCCGTGATATCAAAGGTATCCGTGGTGTGCGACTCGATAAACGAAAGATTTTTTCTTGCACCAGGACCAAAAAATTTAAACGTACTTTTTTGTCGTTCAATAAACAGTAAAGAACACGTTTTGCGGTATTTTATAAATTTACGGTATTTGATAAATAAGTTACCAGTTGAAACTGTTTTACACAAGTTCTTTAAGCTATAAAACACGTCACGAAAATCTAGTATTAAATTTAAGTCTCCCGTAAATTGTAGATACATCATAGAAAAAATAATTAAATAACTAGAGCAGTTTTTTCTAGCATTTTAATCTTAGCATTATGTTTTACTGTACAATTGGTATGAATTACAAGCAGTTTTTTATTGAGAAGACCTCAAAGTTATCTTCAAATTTAACTAACTCAAGCAACAAGTTAATTAGCTAAACACTATTTGTTCTACCTCTTTGACTTAGTTTTTAAGTAAGATTCTTTACAATTAGTTTTTACAATTTTTGGTCAAATAAGCGTCCGTTAGATGTCTTACGCACACCGCACATTTTTTATTACAGTTAATATGCAAAAACAATCTTCTATAACCATAGAAAAGAAAATCTTTAAAGTGATTTTAAGAAGATTACCTTGAGTTAAGTGTTTTAAATTCATTTGAAATATTCATTTGTAAGTTATTTTTAATTACATTGCAAACAAACTTCAAATTACACTAAAATGAGTAAATACGTGCTAATAGCTTAAATGTCGCCACACAAAACACACTAGATTTAGCGAAAGTAAAAACAGTTAGCAAAACCAACACACATTGAGTTAAACAAACAATCAGTATTAAAATTCATAGGATAAAGAAAACAGTTCAGATTTTTCTTCAGCACACACTTTTAGTAAGCACTTTTGTGCTAAAATATTAAAAACGCAAACTTTTTTTATTTCACCAAACATCTGCAGCATCAAAAAAATTTAAATACTATTCACTATTTTTGGAAATAAAAATTGGCACCTGTTGAACGTTTTATTTTATATAAATACTTTTTAAACGTTTTGTTTAACGAAACCCTTATTTCAAAGAATAAATGAAAGTACACTTAATAACTGTGCTTTTATTTTGAAATTACACCGGCTTAAAATCATCAAAAAGAAACTATTTATTTTTAATAAGACTTAAATTTAATTCTTTGTTAAAAAAACAGCAATTATAATGGTTTATTCACGAAAAAATTAAGCAAGCATCTAGTTTTAATCACAACAAACGAAAATGCACATTAAAAATGTTTTATCATTTATTTATTTTAACTTTTTTTTACGTTTTGCAATTCAAATTTGTCCGAATTAAGTTCGAAAAAAAAAGTATACACACTTTAAAATCAATAAAACAGATGCTAACTTTTTTTTTTTTTTGAAATATAATGGTTTTAAATTCTTTGTACTTTTTTTATGTTATCACGTGTTTTGCTTTAACGTTCAATTGTAAAAACTAACAGTATCCAAAGTTTTGTTATGTTAAATCAACGCGGTAAAGTAACTAGCTTATTCAACTATGATACGTTGTACACTTTTATCTCATACACATTGAAATAAGTTGACATTAAATTTTTGATTTAGAATGACTTGATAGTGTTTCATTTATTTGAAGAAAGAAAAAACAAAGTTTTTAAATTGTATATTCGAGTAAACATTTTCTAAACAAAGATTAAGTTTAAATAATTATAACTTAACTCAATATATTGTTTAACAAAGGCTACTTTTAAAACTTGGATATATATTCCTATGTTTTTTTTGCTTTCCATGTATTTGCCTGTTTGTTTTTTAAACTTTGCTTATTTATTTAAGCTAAAACACTTTTTTAATTTCGTTTTAACGTTTCTGTAGTTAGAAATAAAACGGCAAATATACTTATAATTTTCTTAATCAACTAACTTCTTTCATTTTAAGCGATGCGTTAGTAGAAAAAATATGTTTTTCAACTAAAACTTAAGGTTTTTATCTACAAATTTATCTAACATTTTCTAGTAACTTGCTTTTATTTAAAATAATTAACAAGAAAATGTTATTCACGCTTTAAGAAACTTTTGATGAACTTTATAAGGTATTTATGCTCATCAACATCATACAATGGTTGTGTTTTAAATTGAAACTAGTTAAAACAACTTATTCGTTTTTAAAAACATTTCAAATTTTATAAAAAAAAACACCATTTTCATGTGAACATGTTTATTGAAAGAAATCAGAAATACAAGTTTAATATAAAGAAAAAGTACACAGAGACCAGATACTCAATAATTATTATAATAGTAATAAAACAATTAGTTAAGCTGCCTAAAACTTTAAAAATAATATTTCAATGTGAACGTATTTGTTGTAAGAAATCAGAAATAAAAATTTAATGTAAACAGATACAACACAGAGACCAGATACTCAATAAAATTTCAACTCAACAAAGTTCACAGCATAAAAACACAAAATGAACGGATTCTCAACGGAGGGAAATTACCTAAAACATAATTTGTTGAAAGAAAAACCACACAGGGAAAAAATTCACTAGACGTCGATATTTGCTTCACAATGGGCGCAGATAGTTCACAGTTGGGGGGAATCACCCACTTCGATGCTTTTCTTCAAGAACTCGGACAGGGGATCCCCCATCAGGTCGTCGTCGTCCAGTTCCTCGGTGTCGGGGGCGATGCGCGTCACTTTAGGGGATTTCCTGAAGACCAAAGGTCCCTTGGCCCGCCGCTTGCGGTCGCGCTCTGAGTTTTTGGCGAAAGTGGACGGTGTGGTCAGGATTCGCCTGGAAAAAATGCTTTTATTTATAATTAAATTATGATATATATATATATATATACATATTTATTTATTAAATGTATATATATATATTTTTCAACTATATGTTCTGATATTAAAACTTAACATTTTAGTTTTCAGCTTTTAATATTGTATTTTAATTCGAGCAATTTCATTTTAAAAGGTTGATTGTGTACGTGTGAAACTGAATCATTTTATATGCTAAGTATTTTAAAAAGAGCCTAATAATTTTAACGCCACATGTGTTTTTAATGCACCTTCTCTATAACTTTTGTAAATTCAACTCAAAACATAAAAAAATTATATTTTTAAAATTTACAACTACCAACCTGGCAACCCGCAGCGTCATCTTGTGGTCGCCCCTCAAAACCTTGATGGGGTTGCTGTGCAGCTGCACGGGCACCACGTGGTCGTCGTTGTCATGGGAATGGATGCGGCGGCGCACGATCGGGGTCATCTTGACCAGGTGGCCCAGGTAGATGTGGTAGTTGGTGTACGAAACCTCGGCCTCCAGCTTCAACCTGATATGTTAATTTAATTATATAAAATAAATAATGTTTAACTTCATACAAAAGAAAAATATATGTAGTTAAACTTTAAATATACCTTTGATTATTAGGTAATTTTATATTTTTAAAAGTTTCAACGTTCTGACTAATTTTATTTTAGTTTTAATTCGGTTTAATTTGATAAGGTACATTTTTCGATAAGTCTCACTCAAAAGTACTTAAATAAATAATAATTAAATTTGCTTTGATATAGTTTTTGAACTAATTAAAAGATTGAACAAATATAAATATTATTGATCAATACAGAAGCAATAAGAATTTTAAAAATTAAATCTATTCTAAAAACCAAACAAATAAAAAATATGTTTTACTGATGTGACGGCTTCAAAATAGCACTCACGTATTTCTGATTTAACAAAATAAAACCTACACCCACTTTTTTCTAATAACTAAACATACATTTTCTAAGGTATCTAATATTTAATTCATTCTCTGATTTGAATGTATTAATCAGAATATAAAAAAACATAAGAAGTCATAACAATCTAAGGCAATGAGTAAAATCCCGTAGTAAAAAATTTTAAATACACTGTCTATAATACATATTTGGTATGTGATTTTTTTTATAACTAATGATAATAAAAAGTAGCTATCAAAAGCAAGTACTGTTTCTAATAGTAAAAACTTTATAAACTGTGCATTTTTAAACATTTTTAATAAAGTGTTTTAACTTAATGTTAGCAATATAACAAAACTTTGAAAACTTTAAATATTATTAAACAGAATAGTAAAACATGTTTTTTGTTTAAGTTCATACTAATTAACTGGATATCTAAAAAAAAAATTATTCTATCTATGATTATGGTGAAAGTCTTGATTAAAAGTTTTAATAATTAAAAATAAATCTTAGTTGTAGAAATTAATGAGTCTAACAATCAATTTTAAAAGCTAAAATCTTTAACAAACAAATTTTATATCAAAAAGTCAAACGAACAATTTCATGGCGAGCAGAAGCCTGTCAATCATTTCTTTCAAGTAACCTCGGGTTTCCTTCAAGTTGTTCTCCTTGCAAAACTGCATGAAAGTGTAGTTGGACGGAATTCTGTATCAAAATTTATTTAATTCATGTTTGATTAATTCGTACTGAATTAAAATAACCCTGTAGTATTTTTAGTCAGTTAAAAAATATTTTAATAGCTTCATTACCTTGAAATAAATTCATATTTAGAAGTTTAAAGTTTATTTAAATCGACTTGCACGTTAATAAACTATAAAATTTAAATACGACCAATTACATACACTAGAAAAGCTTGAGGGAATTATTTTTTGGTTTTTAGAAGAATTAAAATTGAACACCACGTCAATAAAACTCAAAAAAAAGTTGGAAGGAAATCTGTGGATATTTTAAACTTATTACCTAAAGTGTCAATTAAGTTGAAATCTTTTAAATATTATCGATAACGTATAAAAGATGATTTTTGTTGAGCTTTGTTATAAAAATTAAATTGCATACTACTAAAAAAGAAATTATTAAATTCCAGGCAACGCAGAGTAAGATGTAACATGTTACCTACGAACATTTTTTCAAACATACAAACGTTTCAATGGTACTTACAAACAAATAATTATTTTTTTAATATAACAAACGTTCCAATAGAAGACAGGCAGGCCATGTAAGCGACGTGTATAGCAGCTATTTCCCGGTCTTTTCCGTCCAAATACTGGCAAACATCCAACAATTCTATCAATCCGTCGATCTTCTTACTGTGCAGCTCACTGGTTGAATATTTTAATTTTTTTTTGGGTTTTTACGACTAAATAGTTTCTAATAATATTGATTCTTATGATTGTTATAAAATTATTTTAATCTTAAATGAGCCTTTTCATTAAAGAAATATTGTAGATGGTATTTTATAAACTAATTTGCTTATTGAAACTCTTTGCATACCAAATAAAGTGTTTACACTGATTAAGTGAGGTTTCGTAGACGTTTCAAAGTAGCAAATTTTACTTCAAAATGTTATATAATACAAAGCTTTTAAAATTAATAATCTAACGTTTAATTTATACCAAATAAGAAAACTGGATTTAATTAGGAATCAGCTAGTTTCAAATTAATTTTTTTTAATCATCATGAATATGATATATAAAATTAAGAGTTTGTTATATGCGTATTTTAACAATTTTTTTATTCGGAATACTCATTTTAATAAACAAATTCTATGCAAGTTATGTTTATCCCCTCCCCCCAACTTATTTTTTTTAATTTAGTTTTATTTTTTACATACTCAGATAAGCTATTTGTTAAAATTTTAAGTAACTTTTGAGATATAAGCGATCAAAATTGGAGTGTTTAAAAGGTTTTTTTATGGGAGGCGCAAACTAAAAGGGCAAAAGTAGACTACTTCACTAAAAACATGTCTCCTGCATAAGTTTTTGAGCAATTGTTTTAAAACTTTCTCAGAGTAGTCTTTAATAAATTTCAATCGAATTCTAAAAAACAGACTTTTTATTTTTTGTAAAATAAAAGTTATAAAACAATAACTTTTTTTATTTTATTTTAGTCATAAATTTTATTTTCTATTTTTTCAAAAATTCGCTTCCTACAAATTGTTTGTAATACTCTAAAGTACATTTCCTAAAAATTTGAATTAATTGTTTTAAAAATAAAGGAAGAAATATATTTTTAACTGTTCAAAATTTAGGTTTAATTGTTTGCTAACAAAAGATCCTAGTGAAGTAACTTCACTGGAATATAAATAAAACAAATTATACAGTAATCTTCCTTTATTCTACCAACATATGTTTCTGTGTGTCAACGAATCAACACACTTCAATTACACCTCATTACAGTAATTATTTTTTTACAGAACCCAGTTGAAGTGCGTTGATTCGTTGACACACAGAAATATATGTTGGTAGAATAAAGGAAGATTACTGTATAATTTGTTTTGAAATATATTTTTAGTAATTTTTTTCAAAATTCAGAGTAAATTGGCATTGATTTTTTTTTCATATAGCTTTATCGGATTTTTTTTTACAAAACTTGCTACATATCGAAAATTAATTGAACTTTTTTTGTTCTACTAAAAGTATATTATAGTGTTTACTCTAAGCTTTGATATGAGAGTCAATGTTAATTTTTGTAAAAAAATGTTGGAAGCCCTCTATGCCCTTAAATACAAGCTTTTAACAATATAAAATTTATGTTATTTCTAAACCTTTAAAATTAGACCAATTTAAAATTAACTTAAAAACTGGATATAAATGTTCAATTTAGAATTATTAACCTTAATTTGACACCTAAATATCTAAATATACTTATATATAAGTCTTATAGTGTTTATGTATGGAGCAAAAATACAACTTACATTTTATTTGGTTTAAAAAATAACTCTTGTTCTAAGTTTATAGTTTTTCATTATTCTCAGTTATAAACAACCGAAAAAAAACCATATGAAATAGATGTTTTAAATAAAAAATAACGAAAAATTATGACTATTGATTAATACTACCTTTATATTTATTTTTTTCAATAGAAAGTTTTCAAAAAGCAGTTTTCGACCAATTTATTGCACACTTGTTGAACTTTTAATACACAAAATGAATTACCTGTTTCTAATGGCATTTACTTTGTGAGCAATCCTTGATATTGTTTGTTTCAAAGTAACTCTCATCTTCGTCATTTCATACTTTTTCTTTACCTAAACATTTTGTTTTCACACTATTTATAAGGTAAAGTTTGATAAGAAACTAGAAAATGTGTTAATATTACCAATAAAAAAAAAGACAACTGTACTGTAGTTACCAATTGAACAATTTATTTAAATCAAAAAAATTGATGATCAACATTTTATAAATTTCTTGATTTGTGAACTTATTTGTAAAACAACGGTTCACTTAATTAATAAATAAAAATAAAATAAATTTTAAACGTTTATCTTAAATATAATAAGGCCATAGGAGGGGTCCAACATTTTTTTACAAAAATTAACTTTGGCTTTCATATGAAAGCTTTAAGTTACAAACTACAAGCCAGTTTTTATAGAATTCAAAAATATTGTTTAACTTTTGAGATATTTAATTTTTTGTAAAAATTTTCCGATATACAAGTATGGACCGCAAATGTTTTGGGGTCAATTTTCTTAGAAATTTGAAAATTCACTATAAATCTATCTCCTCCTTCATTTTTCAAGCAATCTTCTTCAAATTTTCAGGAAAAGTTTCTTATAATAAAAGGAAAAAACGTTACTTTACAATTTTAGTAATTTAAAACAATATAAATTTTATCACAAAAATTAAAAAAAAGTGTTTTTTTTTAAATATATGTTTTAACAATTTTTTTTTTATTCCAAAGTAAAGTTTTTTTGTTATTGTATAAAGATTAGACTGTGAAAGTTTGAAGAAGATTGCTTGAAAAATGTAGGAGGAGATAGATTTTAAATGATATAGTCTTTTTTCACTGTTTTAGTTTTCCCTTCTTATAGGGAACCTATTATGCGTCCCGACTTTGACTGGTCATATCTCAAAAAATAATTCGAATTTTTTTAAACTTTAAAAAGCATCTTGAAGCTTAGAAAAAACTCCATAAAATAAGATCAACTTGTAAAAAACATGGTTTACCCCCCACCCCTATGGTCATAATATTTGTTATAACTACCTTGGTCACAATTCCCTGCAAACCTTTCACTTTGACGTCCATGGCCTCCGCCACTTTGGACAGGATGACCGGAATGTTCTTCTTTTGAAGCACTACTGTCGTGCAGCAAACTGAAACAAACAAGTGTTTAAAATATATTTTTTTTTAGGAACTCATTGACTTTTTTACAAGTTCTTTGTATAATAACTTAAGATAAAAGGATGTTTTAAACTAGAGAGCACAAAAAAAAACTAGTGCGCAGAAATATAAACTGTTACCAAATATAATAAATATAGCTAAGAAATTTTCGGTAACGTTTACAAGAGGTGAAGGCAATTTTCAAAATTAACTGTTCTTTGTATTGATGTTTATACAAGATGTAACAAATAAAAACTTATATTAAAATTTCTGTACACAATAAAAAAACCCACCGAGGTACTGCAGCTTGGTTTTTTCCTGCTTGCCGTGGAGTTCACCGAACACGAGCGGCTCGAATATTTTCATGATGCTGTCGTGCGCAGTGTCGTCTTCGGTGTAGTTTTGCAAGACCGCCTGCAAGTACGTTCGGTATTTCGTCAGCATCCCGTCCCTGTACAGCCTGTTAAGTTAATGAACATTGTGTTCAGTTGTAGAATTTAAAATATTTAGAGATTCTGGGTTAAGCTGTTGTATTGTTTGTACTTGCTTACTAAATAGACAAAGTCGAGTAAAATGTATAAACGTAGTTTTTTAGACATAATTTATTGATAACTATAAACTTTCAAAGTTTTTAACTTCTTTCATTGCTTTACTCATTGTAATTTTAGTAGTTTTAAAATTTGCTTCAACTAAAGTAACAAATAGGTTTAATTAACATTTACAAATAAAATGAATTAGTAAAACAACAAAATAAAAATCCTTAAACTCTAACGTTATACATAAAAACTTAAAAACATACTTTAAACAATTTTTTAGGGTAACATCTTTAACTTAAAAGAAATTTTTTTAATTTTAATTAAACTTTAGTCTGAGTTAAAAATGTACAATTTAAAGAATAAATTTTGTGAGCTAAATAAACTTCATTTCAAGTTTACATAAATATCAATTTTTGTAGAAAAAAAATTATTAGATCAAGAAAAATAATTTTCATATCAAAAGGATTTTAAGCTCAAAATATAATAAATTTAAGCTTACTAAACAAATAAAGTCAAATTTATAGTTTAAATAACAAAAGTAAAATGAAAATTTTGATCATTCAACCAAAAAAAAATTAAATGTTCTTACTTTTTTCTTTCACCCGCATAAAGTAACTGATTGCCCAATCTTATGAAATTGTTGCCTTCTTTATCAACTTTTCTGATACCTTCCGATTGGAAAGCTGCTACTAAATTGAAGTTTCCGATAACAATTCCGCAGTTAGAGCATACCTAGGCATTTAAAACTTATAATGGTTTTCAGTGGTACAATTGTTTACAATACTATTCTTATAGGATAAAAAATGTGCTAGTTTATGTAATTAGTAAAAAAGTGTTTTTATTTTATTTAAAAAAAAAATTTGGTATAACAAGTTTATGGAGAGATATTTAAAGAAATTAAATAAAAAAAACTATCATAATATACTGAAAAAATATAGATTCAATTTTTTTTTAATGTTGTTGTTAAACTTCAACTTTATATTTTTATTACATTTTATGATTTTTTAAATCATAACTGATTTGGTTAATGACAGGGTTTGTGCGCAAGTTTTTTTTTTATTTATCCTGATAGAGACCAATTTTGTCTATATTTTTTAAAGTAGGGAAAATCCCCTTTAAAAGTCATTTTGGGTATTGGGGGGTATTGATTAGTACTATTGTAGTCTCCAACTTCAACGGCTTTATCTCAAAAATTATTTCAAGCTTTGAAAATCTACTAAAAGCAACTTAAAGCTTAGTTACAACTCAAAAAAACAAGACTAAATTATGAAAAGGGCGGAACTACTAAATTCAAACTAAAATCCAATGGATTTTTTTTAAATCAAAGGCAAAGGAGCGTTCTCTAGAATAATAAAAAATCTAAGTTAGCTTAAAGGTATGGAAAACAATTGGATCTAAAGTTTAGACTTTTTTTTTAACTACAAAAAAAAGCTTTTTGAGCCAAAGTAACCCTCATCTAAATGTGTCTATAAATGATCAGAAAGTTAAAAATTTTACATAGATGTTTTGAACTTTTCTAAACTTTAAAACTAGTCAAAGTAAAACATTATATCAAAAATATAACAGCTGAATAATATAATCACTACTACTAATAACAAAATTACATAATTTATATTAGGGCTAGCATGTTTTTAAAAGAATTTTTATCACATATAAAAAAACTTACACTTGAACCGTCGTCTGTTTCAATAACTTCTAAACTTTCTTTACATTCTGGGCACTCATCATTAGACATTTTAATAAACAAAATTTTAGTGCATGTCAATTTATCTGTAGAAAAATTTAGGATAACTACTTTTATTTTTTAATTGTTACATAAATACCCAAAACAACTATACATTTTCTAATCTTAAGTTAACTTAAAACTTATTAATATTCTACTTGGTGGTAATCAGAAATAATAAGAAGAAAAGTACGAATGTTCCAAACATCAATGAACCTGGTGTGGTGAAGTATTTACTACTATCAATCTTTACATTGGCATTTTTAAGCCTCTTCTATAATTAACAAAAAAAATTAACAACTTTTCAACATTTAAAGCTATTGTTCAAGTCAAAAGTAATATCAACTTTAAACAATACCTTAAACTAAATTAAGAAATGTTAATACCGTGGTAGCAATAAAAAAGCTCAAATTCAGTGTCACAGTAAACTGTAAAGGGTTGATACTTGTTGAGGCAAAAAGCCAGCTTGAGTTGACAGAGCTACCAAATGTTTTTGGAAAATTTTATCCAGGTTTTCAAAATTTCCTGCAGGTTTTTTCAGTTTTTTTTTTCAAATTTTCTCAATGTCAAGGTTTTTTAGCCTAAATTGTCAAATACCAGGTTTTTCCAGGTTTCAAAGTTTTTTGGCAAACCTGAGTTACCACAAACTGCTTGAATTAATGAAAAAATTAGTAAAAGCAATATTATGAGCAAAATCTACCTAAAGTACTTGGTATACTTAATAACAGCACAATAATGTAAAAACTCAATAAAAACACAGTTTCAAATAATAATAAAATTTCAATTTTCAAGTTAAAAAAAACTAGACTGAGATTTGCAAACATTAACCGGAATTTTTTTTTAATAGTTTTACAAAGTTTTACTAAAATTCTAAAATAGGCTGAAAGTGTGGCAACCCGTTAGTGATATACTTGAAATATATTAAATTCATTGAATTACATAAAACATAAAATTTATACAAAACTAATAAAAAAAAAGACAGATTCATATCAAAAAATATGAGTCAGATTGTAAGAATTATAAAATATAAGATTACATTTCAATAAGAATTATACTAACTCCAACAAGCGTTTTTTATAATTAACTCAAAAAATATTTGATAAAATATATGTAGAGTCATGGGCCTTAAATTATATAAAAACATTAAGTAAACAATAGCTGGTCTTTAAATATATTTATACAATACTATTGCTTAAATTTATCTAAAATAAAAGCCCAAAATACATTTGATATAATTATAAGAATAAAATAAAAACTATAATAAATTGAACTGATGTTTTTTAAATTAACATCTAATTTTTCTAGCAACTATAAACTACATTCTAATTCCTCTTAATCAGATTTACTTAAAACACTTTGGCTTGAATGTTAATGTTCTCATGCAATACAAAAAAAGCATTTGTTATGATTTAATTAAAATGATCACACTTTTTGATTGTAAGTGTTTTAATAGAAGATTTTTTAGTGAAATTCTATTTAATTTATATCCTATTCCATGGCTAATTGTATTTTATAGTTATTTTGATTTTAACATGAACATTAATATTTTACATGTAAATATTGTCCAAATTCCAATTTTTTTTTTCTTTATCAAACTTCATGCTTTTTCTGCCTAATATTTTAAATTCAAGGTTAAATGGCCACTCATAGAAAGAGCAAACTTTAATGAACAATAAGGCGTAACCAATCAGTCATTCCTGTTTTAATTTTGTGCAGCACTGTGACTTTCTCAGAGGATTTGACTGAGAATACTCAATCATTGTCTGCCATTTAAAAGATTATACCAACAGGGTTGCCAAAGGTTTTTTGTAATTCTATCCAGGTTAAAAAAAATTAAGTTTTTTGGTTCATTTTAAGTGTAAAATTTAACTTAAGTTAAAAAAACTATTGTATTAGTTTAACAACATTGAAAAGATACTGTAGATTTTAATGAATTTTTTAATGAAAAAAAAATATTAAATGCAAATTTTCTTTAATTTTTATGATATATGTTAAACATCTTTTAAAATTTTGTTACTTTACATGTAAAACTAATAAGAAATAACAGATTTTTCAATGATTTCATTTGAAACACTTGGATTTTTTGTGTTTTTGTTTATTAAGCGTGTAAAATTCCATGATTCAAGGTTTTTTAGCAACCCTTTAACCAACTATTTTGAGTTTGTGAGAAGGTATCAAGAGAAGGGTTGCAATATGTTAAAAAATATCAGGGTTTTAGGAAAATTTTCCTGATTTTTCAGATTTTTTTTAGGTTAATTAGAGGTAGGGAGTACAGCACATTTTTTTGGTCATATTATTAAATTCATATGAGGAGATATGATTTGGATGTGTTCTGGCTTCATTAAGAAGAATCAGAAAAAAAAATTCCAAAAAAAAATTACTCTGCTCAAAAAAAAAATTTCAACCCCACAAGTCACAAATTTTTTGACTTAAACAGTAATAAAATTACTTATACATGTCCTAGACTTATATTTTATATCTTAAATGAAAGCTTATAATTGTAGGCATATATTAAAGACATTTCAAATGCTTTTGATGTGTTATTATGTCATTATTACACAAATTAATATGCAAATTTTGTTTGTAAAATAGTACTTTTTTCCTCATATAAAAAGCAAATTCTTCTGTTGTTTTTACTTTTTTTTGATATATTTGAATTTTTTTTTGGGAAGAGTTTTTTTTTCTTTTGCAATTTTTTTTTCTTTCTAATTCTTATTTATTAAGCCAAAACACAACCAAATCATATCTCCTCAAAAGTCCAGCAAACATCACCTAAGTACTTCCTACCCCTAGTTTTACAAGTATATATTTTTTAACCAACTCAGTAGTAAGTTAATTTTTTGAAATGAATTTTTTAATACATTTAAACTACTTTAATAAAAAATCTAAAAATTTATTGTAAATTTAAATTTTGTTTTATTCTCTTGCAACTTGTAAAAATGTTCTTTAATAATAATAAAACTATTAAGAAAACACACAATATTCAAATAAAAAGATATAAAGTAAAAATTTTTTAAATATAGTGAGAAATAACTAGCTTGAGATTTGCAAACAGTAACCAGATTATGTTTTAAATCAGTTAGAGTTTTATTCAAATTTTAAAGTTGCCTGAGTGCCTGGAAACCCTGTTACTGATATATTTGAAATGGGGACAGGCTAGATTTGCACACAGGACCACTTATGCATGAGGGTTCACTATTACACAAAGGGTCCCTTTTGCACAAAGAGTCATTTATAAAGTTAAAAAAAAATAAACCTAATAGATTTTGTTTTTTGAGTATTTATTAGTAGGTTTACAGACCTGTATGTAAAATACAAGTGAATTTTCTACCTGGTTTTACAAATTCTATTTTAAGGTATTCTAATTTTTCTTTTGTTTATTATCTCAAATGTATTATTTTATATGTAATGTAAAACTACATAACACTGATAAAATCAAAAAATTATAGCTATCTTATTTATTTAGTACTTTTACACTAAACAGAAAATCAACAAAAAAATACTATTAAAATATTTATGTTGTCAATAAATATGAGAATATTTATAAATACACTTATTTTCATTCATGGAATTATAAAAATTACTATAACAAAATTGTTATAAATTGTGATTCCAACAAAACATACTAGATTTTTTCATAACTTTTATAAAAAATCCTGATATTTTTTAAAACCTTAAGTTTTTGCAGTTTTTTCCCAAACAATTAAATTCTGGGTTTTTTGGAAAACCTGTAAGAACCAAAAACTGAAGAAAATTACTAATAATATAGCTTGAATACTTAAAAACATTGTAAGTTTAACAAAACTTTCTTTTAATATTTTTTTTTTTAATATCCAATATTTATTTCAACAGTTTATTACAATCAAAACAATGTTTCACTCCTATACTTGCATATAGGAGATCCTCAGTTGTTGTAAATAGGTCTTATTCAAATAGAATAAGATTAGAGATTAGATTAGAATAGATTCTATTTGAATAAGACCTATTTACAACAACTGAGGATCTCCTATATGCAAGTATAGGAGTGAAACATTGTTTTGATTGTAATAAACTGTTGAAATAAATATTGGATATAAATCTCCTTAAAGACATTTAAGTCGAGAACTTTAAATTGTTTGATTTAAAACAAGTTATATTATTTTTTTTTTTAATGGTAAAACAAAAATCAGTCTCAAACCCTTGCAACAATAAACTTTACAAAATTCAATGTTCTTCAAGACAAAAAATCAGTTTGGAGTCAGCATGATTAGGATTTATTATACTTGCTTGTAAAACTTAAAAATACATATATTCAAAGTTTAAAAAATGGCCAAGATCTAAAGTAAAATAATTTAGCTATTTTAACAACCAATGAGTCAAAATTTAGAAGGCACAGAATTTTATAATTTGAAAAGGAGTGTTTTCAATAAATTTGACTTTCCCCAAATATAAAACTTAGTATTTCAGGTGTCAGCTGCAGTTCTGAGGTCGCTTCTGATTGGGTTATATATATAATTTTTTTTTTTAAGTTTTAATTAATAAAACTTGTTTTTCTCGATTAGTTTTCTATATATTTGGGTTAAATGGGTTAAGTTTGAGCATATAGATTGAAAATTTCGGGAAAGGTAATTTAAGGATAAGGGTTTAGATGTTCTGTTTAGTATTTAGTATTTTAGTTTAATAATTATCCAGCAAGGCTTTAACTTTATATTAAGTTACAAAAAACAAAAACACTAAAAACAGATATAATGTAGAAAAAATGTTAATTATTTGATCGCTGTTTTTCAATTCACATTTTTATCTCAACTACTGTTATTTATTTAAGTTGTTCTTTAGTTTTTCTTAAACTATCTTTTCATTAACTTAAAGTATTGCTTTTTTAGCTCTGCGTGTTTACAAATTCTTGTTAACTTTTCTTGTTACACATATTAATATTTTTAGTATGTTACTTATTCGTTTCAAAACTATTTTGTTAATTATTTAAAAAAAACTAAAACAATAAAATGATAAATAGTAATTGTCATTTATCATTTTATTGATTCGAGGGAATTTTTAGTAAGCTTAAAACATATATTAGTAATTTTAAACACAATAGATTTATATAACTTACTTAATTTAAGTTAGTCTTAATCCTAGACAAACTTAGTCTATAAACTGTATAGATTATGTTTACTTAAAGGTTTTTTGTACACCAGCTCCTAGGAACTCTTTTATTGTCATTTAATAAATATACTTTGCAACAATAAACAATATTATTATGAAATAACACTAATCGTAACAATAGCGATTTTTTACATAGTACACTACAAAACTAAATCCAACTACATAAATAAAAGTACATAAAATTTTATGCGCTCAAATAATTTTACGAAAATTTTTTATGAAGTATTTTGTGCTGTAAAGGTTATTTTTATTTAATTTAATATTTAAACTTGAACAGTGGAAATAATTTTAGATTTTAATAGTTAAATAAACTATTGTTAAGTTTTATAAGAGTTTTTGAAGAAGTGATACTTACTATAACTGAACTTAACTTTTAAAATTTAAAATATAAAGATAAGTACTGTAAAATTTATGTATTTAATAAAATAAGAAAAAAAAAAAACAATTATAAATTTAACAAAAATGATATCAACAATAACAAATTTCCTTCTATTTTGAATACTTGAATCGAGATATTTTTCAAAAAGCTCTTCCTTGCTTAATATACTAGATACAAATTAGTTACTGACAAATCAAAAATTACTGTGGTAATCTGTTGGTTAAACTTTCAACATTTATATATATATATATATATATATAGAATTAAGTTATCTAACTTGATAATTCAAACCTTTCACACTGAGCCCACCTTAAGGGCTTTATTAATAAAAAGGTCAAAGACGGCAATAGTAAAATATGTAGGCTGTGTCTAAAAGAACCAACAGCCGTTGTATATGCACTGAAAGACAAGAGATGCCTAAATAAAAGATGCGTGTTTTAGTCTTGTAGACATATAAAAATCGCTTTTAAAATTTAACAAGTTTTGATTTCATCTTCAAACAATCTAAATTTCAATTTTTATTTAGCTTTTTATCTTAATTTTATCTTTATCTTTTTCAATTATCTGTCCTAAAATATAGTTACTCACTGAACTTATATGAATTTTTTCCAGTTTATTGTCGATTGGTAATTTAATTTTTGCACAAGCCGTTTTGCATGATTTATGATAGTTTTAAAATTACGTCTTAATCTACTTATGCTAAATTTTCTAACTTTCATTTGTGTGTTTTGTTTTGTGCTTTATTTTGAACTTACTTGTTTTGAAGCTGATGAGTGCATAGGCGCGAAACTCGAGTCCTTTAAGTTTTATATCTTGAAATAAACGTTTAAATATATATATATATATATATATATATAAAGGTTTATTTAAAGATGCAAAACTCAAAGGACTCGAGTTTTGTGCCTATGCCTTTATCAGCTTCAAAACAAGAGAACATCGTTTACAAGGCCACAGTTAACTCTGGCGTTGAAACGAGGTTCTATGTCGGCTTGTGCTCGACTCAGTTTAGATTCAGGTATGCCAATCATAAAAAAAACTTTTAAAGGCGGCATATATGAAAATGACACTGAACTTTCGAAGTATGTTCGTGGCTTAAAGCGCAGCTGCATTGACTTTGAAATATCCTGGGAAGTTATAAAAAGAGCACAGCCTATAGCTAACGGCAATAGCCCAATATGTAGGCTGTGTCTCAAAGAAGCAACAGCCGTTGTAAATGCACTGAAAGACAAGAGATGCCTAAATAAAAGAAGCGAGTTTGTATCGTCTTGTAGACATATAAAAAATCACTTTTAAAATTTAACAAGTTTTAATTTTATCTTAAAATAATCTAAATTTCAATTCGTATTTTAAATTTATCTTTATTTCTTTCAATTATCTGTCCTAATGTATAGTTACTCACTGAAGTTTTATGAATTTTTGCCAGTTTATTGTCGATTGGTAAATTAATTTTTGCACAAGCCGTTTTGCATGATTTTTAATAGTTCCAAAATTACGTCATAATGTATTTATGCTAAAATTTTCAACTTTCATTTGTGTATTTTTTTTTGTGCTTTATTTGAAACTTGTTTTGAAGCTGATGAGTGCATAGGCACGAAACTCGAGTCTTATGAGTTTTGCATCTTTAAATAAACCTTTTTATTAATAACGCCCTTAAGGTGGGCTCGTTATGAAAGATTTAATTTATCAAGTTAAATATCTTAATTCTATATATATATATATATATATAGTTGTTTTTGTGGTCATGAACATGTTAAATATCGAAAAATCACACAAGGTACAGCTTTGTACGTTTATTTTGAGACACAGTTTTATTAAATAACGGTGCGCTAATACCATTAGTACTAGCAAACTCGGCTTGGTGTTTACTTCAATAAATTAATCGCTTACACTAATAGTAGCATTTTAAAAATTCAAATAGTTTAAAATAAAAACTAAAACTATCTAAATTACTTGACATTTTTATATATGGAAGTGTTTTAATTTTCCAAAAATAATTAAACTTATAATAACAAATATGCTAAAAAACTATCTTCTGCTTCTTTGTCATAGCTAAACCTCTTATAATTCGTTTTATAATGTATTGTCAAGTAGTTTAAATTATTTTGGTTCAGTCAGAAATTTAGTCGTAAAATTTTTAGTCTAATTATTTTTATTACATAAGAACTTTATGGAACAGTTTGTAAGCAAGTGTGCTTTTTAAATAGTTAAATTTAAATAATTAAGCTTTAAAAACAGGTATCATTAAAGTTAAGTAACTACTTGTGAACAAAATAATTTTAGCTCATAATAATAATTCTAGCGAAAAAACGTTGTTTTTTTTTAATACTTTTAGTTTTTAAAACTATATTTTTAAATAATTTTCACGATTTTACCGTTTAATTTGTTGATCTTTTACTTGTTTTACACTTAACTTTATACAAATTGTGTAGATGTACAGTTATCATTCTCTTCTAACATTTACAATTAAATAATATTTTAACTATATATGTGTTTTACTCTAGACTAGGGTTTCCAAAACCTTTTTTGAAAAGGCCTTCATTAAAGATTTGAAAAAAACTATGGCCACCTATAACAAAATTACTCAAAAAGTACCATTAAAACCTCCTATAAACGTTTTTCTTTTTGCTTTTTATCTGCAACTCCAGCATGCCTAGTGTAAGTTTCAAATTATGACTTCATGTCCTCCCTAAGGTTCTTTACTGCTAATGGTCCCTTAAATTTTTGTCATTGCCAACTTTTGGAAACTTTGCTCTAAATTGAGTTACAAACTATTTGTTACTTTCAGTTCAGTTAACTTTTTGTAACATGCTGATATTGTTACCCGGACTATTAGCCTCACTGATTTCCTTCGAAATTGCCTCGGTCTCAGGATCGACAATCTCATCAGATTCCAGGTTAGCAGTAATCTCGGAACAACTCATTTCGGTGCGTGGCACTTTCAAGACTAATGCCTTTTTTAGGGATTTTAAGGACATAACTATATAATTTATACAACTAAATATATTGAAACTAAGTAATGTTGTTTTATTATGTACAAATAAACGCAATGACAGCTCACAATAAGTCTAAACACTTAAAGTTAACAATTAGAAGGAAAATGTGCTCTGGATTCCCTCCTTGACGTGTCACTGGTCTCCGGTCGCTCAGTTTCTGGCACTCGACGTTGGTCCGTCTCGTTTACAGAATCTTGATGAATGTTGCTTGATCTTCTTTCGTTTCCTTTCCGTAACCGGAGCGTGGCGATAAAATACAATATAAAACAGGCACGATGATATAAATATGTATAAATATTACAATACAAGTACAATAGTAAGTAGATACGATAATATAAATATGTATAAATATTACGACAGAATTATTTAAAAGTACGAAAACAACTTGTTCGTAGAAGTGTAGCTAAGGTTGACACCACAGTCTGTGTGGGCTTACTCGATAAGATGAATGTTCAAGTTTGTTTCCTTGAACGCTGTGGACTCAATCGTGAAATTCAGTGTTCAAATTGATCCAAAGAAGTTGTCTGCTACAGTATGCGTAGGCTTATGAGTATGTCACGTTAACAACTCAAATCGAGTTGTTCGCCCCGTCGACGTTGTTGAATAAGAAGGTTTTCTCGGGTGTCATCTAGCTTTTCCAAGATGGCGACTTATGTTCAGAGCGCCAAGAGAAGGTTTTCCCAAAGATTAGCTAGCTTTCCCAAGATGGCGGCTAACGCTCAAATTTGCGAGCAGCAGAGTGTCGCTTCATGCTTGTTTCGAGGTAAATGACCTGCTTCACGCTCTGATTGGGCGTATTTATAGTTTTTCGATTCTTTTTCTAGAATTTCCGATGGACTTTGGACTGTAGATCACGCGCTCTCTCATTTGATTTTCTCATTTTCCCTTAGCCAACAAGTTATTTCCAGTTCAATCAAGAAATCAGAAACACACTCATTATAAATTAACACTTATTTTGTTTGTGAAAAGTAGTTTTTTTAGGAATTAGTTTACTATATTTATTTGTTGAATTTCAAAGGAAAAATATAATATCAAGTGAAAAACATTAATTTCTTTAAATTATCAAAATTTGGACACATAAGGGAAAATAAAATTTTGCATAAGTGTCCAACACTGATAACAGAATAGATACTAAGAAAGATAACTATAAAAATGTAAAAGCTGAAAGTTTACCTTGATTTTTATACAAGGAAATTGTATTGTTTTAAACGTTAAATTCTTAAAAACTAATACTAGGAAAGTATTTGGTTATTTAAGATGTAACTAGTTCGGTTAGATTTCATACAAACCTAAAATATTAATTAACGATTAAACAAATACTACTTTAGGTAAAAATGATTAAGGTTTTATATTTTCAGACAAGATGCTTATTCTGTAATTAGAATTTTTAATAATATTGCAGTTTTCAAACAAAAAATAGTTTTACTACTTTTCATTCACAGTTATTCGTAAAAAAAATTAAGTACCCACTGATAATTTTACTCTTCTGTAATTTATTAAAATTTCATTGATGTAAAATCTTAAATTTCATAGATTTTCAAAATAAAACCAATTTCTTTAATCAAAATTTATTTACATTATAAGATTTCAAAAAAAATGTTTGACTTTGAAATAAGGAGTACATGACTTTAGTTGTTAACATTAAATTTCACAAACCGTTTTGTACTGTACAAGGGTTTTGAAAATCAAAATTATTACTTTTGTTTTTGCGATTTACATCAATGACAAGTATTTTTTAAGTAAAAAGTTTCCAATTGTTTACAGTTTTTTGACCATAAATAGATGAAAGACATTATGTAACGCACATAAAAAATACTTTTTCATCGCGAAAATTATATGTTATTTTCAAACGTAAACATGCAACGTAGTACTAAAGAAAACTAATCCCTGCTAACATGGAATATTTATAATAATAATTACTAGAACTAAAAATTTTGATGCTTTTTTTATAAATCTTCCATAAAGTAGATTTATTTATCCCATCATAGTAACTTATCTTTCGAAAACACAAAACAGAATATTTTAGTTAAAAATAATGATTTAGTTTTGCCGAACTGCTAATATAAGTTGTTTAAGGAGATCGTTGTCTTTTTTATATGGACTAAAATGATCAAATAAGCTATATCTTCATGGCATGCTTTATACAGTAAAGACCATTTTTTAAAGTTTCGATTTTGAAGCAATTTAAATTGTTAATAAACATTATCAGAATATTTTACATAATTTATAATGTTTTTATAGTATTTTGAATTTAGATCAAAACATTCATAGTACAACTCAAAACTTTTTAATTTTTTAAATCGTTATTCGTATTACTATCTTTCAATGTTAGTTTTGGTTCAAGTTTTGTATTGTTATTTTTAAGTCAATAAAATAAACAATAAAAAATTTGTTAGCAATCGGTTATTTTAAACAAAAATTTCAAAACTTTTTTAAAAAGCGGTGTAATAAAATAACATTGCATTATGTATTTTTGAGTTTATTTACGAAGTTTCAGAAAAATAATTTGCTTGAAATTCATCTTGTGAGATAAAGATTGACAAGATCTTCATTAGCTTTCATTATTGTTCCATCTAAATAAATTAGAAAAAAATTATATGTGTGTTTAAAAAATATTTAAAAATGATGTAAATCCCCGAAATTTAGTGTACATAAAAACTTTACTGTTAAACTAGAAACTTTATTATTTTTTTTGTTTTGATTAGTATTATTAGCTTTAGTTAGTTATTTGTAAATAGAATTAGGTATATATGTACATATTTTATTGAAAATTAATCTCATTTAATAAGTAATTTTTTCAATAAAGGCATAAATATTTTTTGTAGAAATATATATATATATATATATATATATATATAGATAATTTATTGAAATGACGGTTTTAAAAATGCTGGAACATATGTTTCATAAAGACAAAATAGATTGTCTCCAATCTTCAGCCAGTTCAAATTTAAAATAAAAAGCACTTTTGTAAACAAAGATGCATAAGTTTACAAAAAAACAAAAACAATATGACGTAAAAATTGAACATTGTACATTACAAATATTCAGTACAAAAATCAATCTACCATCTAACTAATCAAACAACTAAAATTAACGAAAACAACAGTTAATTGACTATAAAATACTTCAAAATTTGTTGTATTTTAAGAGGAGCTTTTTCATATGTCGACAAGACGATATAAACTCGCTCCTCTTATTTAAACTTATTTGAAGTATTTTATAGTCAATTAACTATTGTTTTCGTTAATTTTAGTTGTTTGAATAGTTAGATGGTAGATCGATTCTTGTACTGAATATTTGTAATGTACAATGTTCAATTCTTACGTCATACTGTTTTTGTTTTTTTGTAAACTTTTGCATCTTTGTTTACCAAAGTGCTTTTTATTTTAAATTTGAACTGGCTTAAGATTAGAGACAATCTTTTTTGTCTTTATAAAACATATGTTCCAGCATTTTTTAAATCGTTATTTCAATAAATAAATTAAAAGCCCTTCAAGTGGGCTCAGTAGAAGGTGTTCAAGTTTGAATATTAAACTTATTATATATATATATATACATATAAAGGTTTAATCAAGATGTAAAACTTAAAGAACTCGAGTTTCGTGCTTGAAAAGCCCTTAAGGTGGGCTCCGTGTAAAAGATTTAATTTTCTAAATTAATAACTAATTTCTATGTATATATATATACATATAAATGTAATAATATGATTATCTGAATTTAATCACTTTCCACAGAGCCCACCTGAAGGGCTTTAAAATAATTTATTAGGAAAATCTGTTAATTAATTGTAGTTTTGTGATTTATAGTTGTTTTTCTAAATGGAAGATAGTTTTTTGCACTAATACTTGTACTGTGCAATATTTAATAGTTACGTCATAGTGTTTTTCATTTTTTTGTATAACTTTTGTACAGTTGTTTAGCAAAGTGCAATTCATTTTAAATTAAAATTAAAGACAATTGTTTTGTTTTTATAAAATTTTTAAAATCGACTTTTCCTAATAAATTATATACATATATATATATATTTCTTTAAAAAATATTTATGCGTTTATTGTAAAAAAGTATTTATTAAATGAGCTTAATTTTCAAAAAAACATTTAATTTAATAGACCTAACAATTATTTTACCCATATGAGAATTTCGAGCTTTAAGCATCAAATTTGATAAAAACTAAAGTAATAAACTGATAATAAAGTAAGATTTAATGAAAAATATAATTTAACATACAACTAGTTTTGAAGTTGTTCCGAACTTGCGACTTCTCCTTCTAAATTCGGAGACCTGAAACTCTTGTTGTTCACAATCATATCGAAAAAAATGGTGAAAATAAGTCCATACACTAAGAAATAAAATTTTGTTTGGAATACAACCTCGTTAGCAAAATTTTTGAATGCTTTGAACATGGTGTTATATGAAATTAAATAAAAACCTGTTAAAAAAGTATTTAGTAAAGCAGTAAGATTGTAGTAGATATTTCTACAAAAGTAACCATGACCTAAGTTATAAAATTAGTTCATGAATAGAGAGATAAATGTACACTTTTACAAACTGATCTAGTTTTAACTAAACAAGTAGTTTAATTTATTTTTTTTTAAGTAAAACAATTTTTTGGTTTTATAAAAGTATTCAATCTGAAAATTCAACAGTTACTTACAGCCAGGGAAAAATGTAAAACTTGCAAAAAAATACTTTTTTTCTCCGACATCTTCTAAAAATTACTCTTTAACGCAGTATAATCTTACTTCAATAGCATCACCATTATTATAGTTGGATATATAATTTTAAAAACATCTTGGTTCGTGGAAAATTTATTTTTACTAATTAATTATACTAAATGATTATTTGTGTTTTAAATCACACCAAGACTTATTTCCAGAAACAGGTAAAATTTGGTTATAGTATAATTAATTTAGGGGGCCATGAGAGATACTCAGTGGGCCATGAGCAGAAAAGGGGTGGAAATTAAGGAGCCACAGGGGGTCATGAGGTCATAATTTAAAACTTACACTACATATTAAAAAAAAGATCCTAGGAGTTTGTAATGGTAGTTTTGAAACTTACTCTAGATATTTTTAAGTTGTAAGTAAAGAGCAAAAAAAGGTCTTAAGTGCTTTTAATGGTAGTGTTTTGATTAATGTTGTTGATGGGGCCACAACTTTTTTAATTTCTTTATAGGAGCCATTTGAAAGAACTTTCAGAAACCCTGGTCTACTGTAACTTTTAAAACTAAATTTAAAGAAGCCTAAGATTTTTTTGCTCTTTATTATAAACTCAGGTATAGCTATTGTAAGTTTCAAAACTCCCCTAAATCATGCAAATTACTTTTTTTCAAGCAGCCTGAGCAGACCACTAGAAGAAGATAAATCAGTAGAATAAATTTAGTCATCTACCAGATCCACATTATTAGAACTCGGGGTTTTGTTTTTAAATTAGTATCAGGCCGGATTCAGATAATATTTTTATTTTAGCATCTAAATACTTGAATGATGTAGTTCGCTAGTTAATAGTTTTTAGTTAATTGCTTTAAAAAATATAAAATGGTTTTTTTATACGCATAAACAAGTATTAGATATTTTCTAAATATTTATAAAACTATTGATCATTAAAACTTGCATTAAGTTGAATTTTTCATTCATTCTATTTTTATTTTAACATCTAAAATACTAAAAATAAAGCATAAATGTTTTTTTTACCTCAACAAGAGGTTTTTAAAACTGAATTCAACAACTCTGCCCTCTTGGCAGCAAATAAAAAACTAACTGCCCCCCAAGACCATTTAGTGTAAGTTTCAAATCGTCCTTTTACTTTCATTTAGAACTTATTTTTACTCTTCATTACACCCCAAGAATATCTAGTGGAAGTTTTATTAGCATTCAAGAGTTTTATTATATGATATATATATATATTATAATATTTCTAATATATATAAAACTTGAAAAACCACCCCTCCTCCAATTTTGCCCTCTTACTAGTTTTTGGCTCGACTTATTAAAGTAGCATTTTCATTTGCTTACTGTATAAAGGTTTTACTTCATAAACAGTTATAATATTAAATGTGCTACTTTTTGCGTGATACTTAAAATAAGTAAATTTAACTGCATACAATAGATTATTAAATAAAGGAATTAAATAACTAAATTAAAACAGGTATACAAAAACCTTTAAAAGTTAACTTAAAAAATTAACTTTAACTATTGCAATCATTCCACATGTAAAATTCGGGGTTGCCAAATGTTTTTGGAAAATTTTGTCAAGGTTTTCAAAATTTCATCTAGGTTTTAAAAATACATGCTTAAGGTTTATCTCTAGTTTATATTAATTTTGAGGAAAAAATTGTGTCACGTAGTATTGCGACATTAAAAATATATCTTAAATCTTCTTTTAATATGTTTTTTAATAAAAAAATTCTGATCATGTTCAAAATTTTTTCTATACGATAAATTTTTGTGTCAAATTGAAATTTAATTACTTAACATGTAAAATTTGTTTAAAATTCCAGGTTTTTCCAGGTTTTTTAGTGTTTTTGTTAAAATTTAGAGATTTTTTAGTGGTTTTTTTTCAAAAGTTCAAGATTTTTTTTTTAATTTTCAAAATAATAAATTTTCTTAGCCTAAATTGTCAAACTCGAGGATAGTTCTTTATATGTCTTTTTCAGGATTCTAGGTTTTTTGGCAATCCTGATAAATAATAAATAGATGAAATATCTCAATGTTAAACAGGGAAAATACAAAGTCACCACATCAAAGTTATACTTTTCTATGAAATTTTTAAAACAAAAGATAAATGTGAAATAATAAGGAATTAAATAATCTAGAAAATAATCAATACCTTTTTGTAGCATCATCAAAGTTATACTATTATATGCGATTTTTAAAACAAAAGATAAATGTGAAATATTAAGAAATTAAATAATCTAGAAAATAATTACTACCACTAAGTAGCATTATAGTAGTCTTTAATCTTTTTAAAAACTGTGCATAGTAAAAAACTTATAGTTTTTTTTGCTAACTACGAAATCAAAATTAATACTTAAAATTACTCCTTTAAAATTATTACAATTTTTTTTAGTCAAACTTTTCATATTATAATATACAACGAGCAATAAGTTAATTTTATAGGCAAATTTATTAATTTTTCAAAAAACATAAAACTTTAATGTAAATTATTTTCCTTATCTTAAAAGCTATCTAAAATTTTTTATTTTATTTTAGAAAACGCACCTTTGTCTTTAATTAAAAAAAAAATTTGTTTGGGGCTTGAATTATTTCATGGGGGCCCTCCAAAAATAAAGGTTTTTTTTTCTCATTATTATTGTTTTAGAACCAAAATTAAATATTCTTTTTTAATTCCTATAGTTTGCATGTTATTTAAACTCTTAAATGGTTTTTTTATAAATAATATTAATATATTTTACGATTTATCCCCAAAGCAAAATGATGTATATTACACTATCATTTGCCTTGGCCATTTCCTAGATAAAAAATTAATAAAAGAAAAAAAAATTAATAAGAATATGAATTACAACAATTTTCATCAAACTAAAATACATTAATTAAATTTGTTGTAATTTACATTCTTAATATTTTTTTTTTCTTTTTTCAATTTTTTATTTAAGAAATGGCCAAGGCAAACGATAGTGTAATATACATCATTTTGCTTTGGGGCTAAATCGTAAAATATATTAACATTATTTATAAAAAACCATTTAAGAGTTTAAATAACATGCAAACTAAGGAAAAATAAAAATAAGATAATTTATTTTTGGTTCTAAAACAATAATGAAAAAAAAAAAACCTTTATTTTTGGAGGGACCCCATGAAATAATTCAAACTCCAAACCAATTTTTTTTAATTAAAGACAAAGGTGCGTTCTTTAAAATAAAAATAATTTTTTTAAATAGCTTTTAAGATAAGGAAAATAATTGACATTAAAGTTTTATGTTTTTTGAAAAATTAATAAATTTGCCTATAAAATTAACTTTATGCTCTTAATATACAAAGTATAAACCTTAGAATATTTTGTGCAAAGTAATTTATATTTTATGCAAGTCACTTTCTACAAGTGCACACTATGAAGACCACTGCTGCAAATGTCTTTAAAAAAACACAATAAGTACATTAAACTTTGCAAATATATCAAACTAACTTTACGTTTGGTTAACAATAGATAAAACAAATGGTTAAGTGTCTGTGTGTATTAAATTTTTTAAAGAGCAAAAAGCTTCCATGAGAGATACTCAGCGGGCCATGAGCAGCAAATGGGTAGAAATTAAGGAGCAACAGGGGGTCATGAGGTCATAATTTAAAACTTACACTACATATTAAAAAAAATGATCCTAGGAGTTTGTAATGGTAGTTTTGAAACTTACACTAGATATTCTTGAGTTGTAAGTGAAGAGCAAAAAAAAGGTTTTAAGTGCTTTTAATGGTAGTGTCTTTTAAGGGCCACATCTTTTTTAATTTCTTTATAGGAGCCATTTGAAAAAAATTTCGGAAACCCTGGTCTACTGTAACTTTTAAAACTCAATTTAAATACGCCTAAGATTTTTTTTTTCTGCTCTTTGTTATAAACTCAGGCATAGCTATTGCAAGTTTCAAAATTCCCCACAATCACGCCTAAAGCATTTTTTTAAGCAGCCCGAGTAGACCACTAGAAGAAGATAAATCAGTAGAATAGATTTAGTCATCTACCAGATCCATAACATTAGAACTCGGGTTTTGTTTTTAAATTAGTATCAGGCCGGATTCAGATAATATTTTTATTTTAGCATCTAAATACTTGGATGATGTAGTTCGCTAGTTAATAGTTTTTAGTTAATTGCTAAAAAAGATATAAAATGTTTTTTTGTAGGCATAAACAAGTATTAGATATATCTAAAATGTTAATAAAACTATTGATCATTAAAACTTGCATTAAGTTGAATTTTTATTCATTTTTTTTATCCTCTAAAATACTAAAATAAATCAAGTATAAATGTTTTTTACCTCAACAAGAGGTTCTTAAAACTGAATTCAACAACTCTACCCTCTTGGCAGCAAATAAAAAACTAACTGCTCCCCCAAGATCATTTAGTGTAAGTTTCAAATCTCCCTTTTATTATCATTTATAACTTGTTGTTACTCTTCATTACACCCCTAAGATTATTTGGTGTAAGTTTTATTATATATAAAATAAAACTTGAAAAACCACCCCTCTCGAATTTTGCCATCCTACTAGTTTTTGGCCCGACTTACTAAAGTAGCATTTTCATTTGCTAAATGTAGAAAGGTTTTACTTCATAAACAGTTATAATTTAAATGTGCTACTTTTTGCGGGATACTTAAAATAAGTAAACTTAATTGCATACAATAGATTATTTAATAAAGGAATTAAATAACTAAATTAAAACTGGTATATAAAATGTTTAAAAAAATAATTTAATTTTTAATATTTAATTTTTATTAAGTATAGTAATAATTCCACATGTATACTTCAGGGTTGCCAAATGTTTTTGGCAAGTTTTCTCAAGGTTTTCAAAATTTCATCAAGGTTATAAAAATACACGTGTACGGTCTATCTCTAGTTTAAAATAGTTTTAGGAAAAAACTGTGTCAAGTAGTATAGCGACACTGAAAATATATCTTAAATCTCCTTTTAATGTGCTTGTTAATAAAAAAATTCTGATCATTATTAAATAATTTTTAAATACGATAAATTTTTGTGCCAAATCGAAATTTATTTACTTGAAATGTAGAATTCGTTTAAAATTTCAGGTTGTTCCAGATTTTATAGTGATATTTGTTCAAATTTACAGATTTTTTTGTGATTTTTCTTAAAAATTTCAGACTTTTTTATTTTATTTTCAAAATACCAGAATTTTTAGCCTAAATTGTCAAACTCGAGGTTATTCTAGTCTTTTCCAGGATTATAGATTTTTTGGCAACCCTGATAAGTATTAAACAGATGAAATATCTCAATATTAAATAAAGAAAATATAAAGTCACCTCATCAAAATTAATAATTTACTATTCTATGCAATTTTTAAAACAAAAGATAAATGTGAAATATTAGGAATTTAACTAATCTAGAAAATAATTACTTCCACTAAGTAGAATTCTAGTAGTCTTTAATTGTTTTAAAAACTGTGCATAGTAAAAAACTTGGAATTTATTTTGCTAACTAGAAAAACAAAATTAGTATTAATAAACACTTTTGTTTTATCAGACACTACTTTGAAATTATTACAATTTTTTTAGTATAACTTTTTACACTATAATGTTAAAAAATATAAACCTTAGAATTTTCGTGCATAGTAAAATATCTTTTATGCAAGCTACTTTTTACAAGCGCACACAGAATGTTGCAAATGTCTGTAAAAAAACACAATAAATACATTAAATTTTGCAAATATGTCAAACTAACTTTACGCCTGGTAAACAATAGATAAATCAAATTGTTAAGTTTCTATTAGCAGTAACAAGCACAACTTGATACTAACCTTCTGTCAACTTTTCATAAACTTTTATGTACTTTGATGCATTTGGCTTTATCATTTTATCATGGTTGATATTCAGTATTGTAAAGTACATGAAATATTTTATTCAGAAAGAACCAAAACAACTAGTTGTGCACGATGTTTTATATAAAAAAAAACTAACAAACGCTTATTTAGTATTCAGAGCTCTCTATTTTTCGACCAATGGAAACTTTGTCTACTTTAATTATAATGGTTTCCTATTTTGTTTCTTAATACTTATTTTTTAACATTACTAAACGTAGGTTATTTTAAATATTTTGTTCACAAGTAGTTACTTCACTTTAATGATACCTGTTTTTAAAGCTTAATTATCTAAATTTAATTATTTAAAAACACACTTGCTTATAAACTGTTTCATTAATTTTTTATGTTACAGAAAATAATTAGACTAAAAATTGTACGACTAAATTTCTGACTGAACTAAAATAATTTATACTACTTGACAATACATTAAAAAACGAATTATAAGAGGCTTAGCAATGACAAAGAAGCAGAAGATAGTTTTTTAGCATATTTGTTATTATCAATTTGTTTATTTGTATTGAATATTAAAACACTTCAATCCATAAAAATATCAATTAATTTGGATAGTATTAATTTTTCTTTAAAGTATTTGGATAAATGTTTTATTAATATAAGTGACTAATGTGTTGAAAAAACACCAAGTTATATCTGCTAGTACTAATGGTATTAATGCACATTTATTGAATTAAACCGAATATAAAAAGAATTAAACAGAAAGTTGTTATTGTTTTTAATACAAAAATTTTATAAAGATAAAACATCTTAGTATATATACACTAAATACTTTATTGAAATTGATCAAATCTAAGTTGTACAAAAGGCTTAATAAAGTTATGTTGTGACAATTAAAAAATAAATTGTTTAATTTCAAGTTTTATATTATTTTTCTTAAATATAGGTATTTAAAGATTCAACCATCCTTTTAAATTAAGAAAATTTATTTATAATACAGTATCTAATTGAAAAAAATATTTTTAAAACTAAAAATATATAGTTTTAGCACTTTAATTATTAATTAAATATGTTAAGTTTAGTTTTTGTATAAAATCTAATTCTTGATTTAAATTCAAATAATAAGTTCAATAAAGTTTGTTTAATATAACAAAATTAGCTTATTATTAATGACTGAAGAAAATTAACCTTAGAAGTAAAATATATCTTGCAAGGAAATATAATAGGTAATTATAATTTCATACTCATATTATCAAAACATTTTTGTAAAATTTCTATAAGTTGTTAAAAATTTAGTGAAGTTTATTAAAAAATTATATCGAATTTAACATGTTTAAGTGACTTAAATTTGTAATATAAGTATAGTTTAACTTCTAGTGATTAATGATTAAGAATTTTTATACTTGTTAGATATATACATAGATATGATATAAAATTTACTTAAAAATAGAAAACTTATAGCATTAACAAACTCATAAGATGCAGTAAATCATAAAAATAGAATAATTTTAATTTTCAAAACGCTGGTACGATCCAAAACTTGGTGTGAATTTAATAGTTAACAGTCTACGTCTTGTACTCCTTTTTTTAAGGCTAACAGTTTGTGAAATCTTAAGACTTTAATAAATTTTGATTAATGAAATTGGTTTTATTTTAAAAATCTAAAAAATCTATAGATTTTACCACAAAGACTTTTTTATAGATAACAGAAAGGGAAAATTCAGTGTGTACTTCATTTTATACAAATAACTACAGAAAATGTTAAGTAAAGGTAAACATCGTTTAAAAGTTTTAATACTATCGAAAAGCCTAGTTACAGAACAAGAACCTTGTTTAAAAAACAAACCTTAACGATTTTTATTTAAAGTTATATTTGTTTAATCGTTAACTAATACTTTAACATTTTTATAAAATCTAACCAAACCAATTACATCGTAAATATCCAAATACCTTTATTTTCATACATTAATTTTGCAAATACTAAACAAGAATTAAAAACTTATCTAGAATTCCAAAACTTTTTTAATCTATAAAAATATTAAGTAATTTGGGTAATTTTAGTGTTTTCTTTTAAAGTATTTGAACTTTTTAAAATGCTTTTATTAGTGTAAGGTAGGCGATTAATTTATTGAAGTAAACACCAAGACAAATCTGTTAGTACTTATGGTATTAATGCAACGTTATTAAATAAAACTGAATAAAAAACAAACAAAGCTGTTTCTTGTGTAATTTTTTGATATTTAAAATGTTCATGACTACAACAAACAACTATACGCATATGTTAAAAGTTTAACCGACACACTACTACAATAACTTTGATTTTGTTACTAACTAGTTTGTATCTAGTAAATAAGGCAAGGAAGAGCTGTTATAGAATATATAAATACATAAAAAATTAAAATAGTAACTAGTCGCACAATTTTATAAAATATAAGTGTTATAGGAACTGAAATAACTACCTGTAATCTACATTTAATTTCATCTCAAATAATTTATTTGTAGCTGTTTAGTTTTTCTTGTTCAAATGTTGTAAATGTGTTTTTTATTTAAGCTTACAAATTAAGTTTTTGTTTGTATATAATACAAACTAAGATAATAAAAACATCAATTAATCGTAATTTTCTTAACATATAATTAAAAAATACTCGAATGTTAACTATAAATTTTATATCATATCTACGTATATTTCTAACTAGTATAACAATTCTCGATCTTTTATCACCAGAATTTAACATATACTTACAAATTTAAGTCACTTAAACACGTTAAATTCGATTCAAATTTTCAATGAAATTTTACTAAAACTTTAACTACTTATAGTAATTTTACACAAATGTTTTGATAATATGATTATAAAATAAGCATTACATATTATATTTCCTTGCAAAAAATTTTTTTCTTTCTTAAGTTAATTTTGTTCAGTAATTAGAAACAACTTAATATTGTAGTATTAAACAAACTATATTGAACTTATTATTTGAATTAAAAAAAAAAGACTTCATACAAAAACTAGTTTTCAAATATTTAGTTAATAAATATAGTACTTAAACTATTTATTTTTAGTTTAAAAGAATACTTTTTTGAAATTAAAACTGTATTACAAATTGCTTTTGTTAATTTAAAAGGATAGTTAAGTCTTTAAATACCTATGTTTAAGAAATAATAATACAGAACTTGAAATTAATTAAGTATATATTTCATTTAAATAGTCACTACATAAGTAATTTTTGTTAAATTTTGTTTTATACTCAAACCTATTAAGCCTTTTGTGCAACTTAATTTTGAATCGATTTCAATAAAATATGTAGTGTATATTTACTAAGATGTTTTATCATTATAAAATGTTCGTTATTCACGCCAATAACATCAGCTTTTTGGTATTTAAAACTATCGTAAAAAGTTAGTTTTGTTATACTTCTACATTTAATCAGTTATAAACTATACATAAATTTAACAACTGTTTTTTATAAAGGTTTATATTTTTATAATAACCATTCTTCACAAAAAATTCAATATTAAAAAAGAACTTATTTCAGGTATTTTTTGATTTTTTTTTAAAACTTGAAGATGTTTGCTTATCAAACAACGTCAGTGTTTGAACTGTATAACTACTGTATATACTATTAGTTAAGTAGTATTTATCAGACATAATTTATTTTGATCAGTTAAAAATTAAACTATGATTATTAGGCAAGTTATTTTTTATAACATAATCAAGTGCTGAAATTGCGTGAAAGCAAGTGTACTTTTGAATAATCTAATTAAAATTTAAATAATTAAGCTCTAAAGAAAGGTATCATTAACATTAAGTAAATACTTGTGAATAAAATATTTAAAGCTTGTACATTTAATTCCTGCATAAACCATCTGCTGTTTTTCATAATAATAAACAGCATGAAAATTATAAAACAAAAACATTTACTTGTATAAACAGGTTTTGGGTTTATTTCAAGGTTTTACTTTTAAACTTGTTGATCTTTTTACTGTTTTAAACTTAACTTGTTAACTAAAAGTTAAATATAAGTGAATAAAGCTATTAATTTGTATATTAAACGATAATAAAAGCGCTCAAAAAGTTTGGTTTAAGGACCTGGTGTACTAAGGAACCTTCTGGTTATCGAGTCATACACCACATGCTTATAAAGTTTTCTACTAGCCTTTACACATAGTTTTTTATTTAAATCTTAAGTATTAAAACAAGCAGTTAAACGAAATGCAAATGAAAGAAAATAAAACTGAACGAAAATTAACTGAATTTTGTGTTAACTAATGTACCACGAGTCTTTTTTAGTAACATAAGAACTAAAAAACTTAAAAACACACATATTCAAAGTTTAAAAAATTGTCAAGATCGAAAATAAAATAACTTAGTTTTTAACAACCAATGGATAAAAATTTAGAAGATACAAAAATTTTATAATTTGAAAAGGAGTGTTTTCATTAAATTTGACTTTCCCTAAATATAAAGCTTAGTATTTTAGGCGTCAGCTGCAGTTCTGAGGTCGCTTCTGATTGGATTATATTTTATTATTTTTATTTTAAGTTTTAATTAATGAAACTTGTTTTTCTCGATTAGTTTTCTATACATTTAGGTAAAATGTGTTAAGTTTGAGGGTATAGATTGGAATTTTTGTAAGGTAATTTATGGATCAGGGTTTAGAATTTTAGATGTTCTGTTAAGTATTTAGTATTTTAGTTTAATAATTATCCAGCAAGGCTTTAACTTTAAATTAAAGTGCAAAAACCAAAATCACTAAAAACAGATATGATGTAGAAAAAATGTTAATTATTTAATCGCAGTAAAACATTTTTTTTCAGTTCAAACTTTTATCCCAACTACTGTTATTTATATAAGTTACTCTTTAGTTTTTATGTTTACAAGTTCTTGTTAGTATTTATCTTTACACATATTAATATTTTTAGAATGTTACTTATTCGTTACAAAATTTAAATCGTTTCTTAAACTATTTATTACTTATAAACTATGTAATGTAAAATCCTAGCACACATTATCAAATTAAAACAAACTCTAACACAAACTATTAAACATAAACTTGTCCTTTTTAGTAAATAGTAAAAATATATAAAAAACCGTGTTATAACTTAATTCAAAAAATTTTCACTTTTTTAAAGTAGTTGAAAATTATAAATAGCTTTTTACTGTACTTTAAACAGAGATAATACGATAGATGATAGCAAATTTGAATAAAAATAAATTATATTAAGATTAATTTTAAATAGCATTTTTCACATTTTAACCAAACTACAAATAAAATATTTAATTATGAAATTAAATTTAAATTACAGGCTGCTATTTTTTAAGTCCATTTCAATTCCTAAAAAAAATTTTTATTAAAATGGTGCAACTAATTACTTATCAAGATTTTTAAATGATCAAGATACTTTTTAAAAAGCTCTTCCTTGCATATTTTACTAGATACAAATTAGTTAATGACAAAATCAAAATTACTAAAGTAGTGTGTTGATTAGCAAATATATATATATATATATAGTATGTTGTTTGTTTTGGTCATGATTATGTTCAATATTAAGTAATCACACAAGGGTCAACTTTGTTTGTTTTCTATTTGTTTTATTCATAACGATGCTATAATACCATTAGTATTAACTACTGTAGATATAACTTGGTGTTTTTTTGATAAACTATTCACTAACACTAATAAAACGTTAAACCAAGTTCAAATATTTTAAAGGGAAACACTAAAAATACCTAAATCACTTAATATTTTTAAAGATTGAAAATGTGTTCACATTCAACAAAAGTAAACAAATTATTAAGAACAAATATGCTAAAATTAATATTCTGCTTAGCTTCTTTCTCATAGCTGCGTTTCTTATATCTCGTTCAATGTATTGTCAGTAGTATTAATCAGATATAAATGGTTTTTTAGAGCTAGAAACTTAACTGTACAACTTTTAGTTTAGTGTTTTTTATATAACATATTCACTTAATGCAACTGTAAGCAAATTTTTTTTTAAACAATTAACTATAAATTTAAATAATAAAGCAATTGTAAAAGGTATCATCAAAATTAAATTAGTACTTGTGAACATAAATTCTTTTAGTTTGCATTTTTAATTTCTGCAATATACATTTGTTTTTTTTTTAATTTTTTTGTTTTAAAACCAGTTTTTTGGTGTAATTAAAAAAATTACAATAAGATTTGTAAATCTTTTTCCTGTTTCAAACTTAACTTTAATCAAAAGTTAATGATGTACAGTTATTATTTTTGTTTTAACACTTCTAGTTGTATAAGTTTCTAGCCATATATGTTTATAACTTCAGACTGAGTTATGAAAAACTTTTGTTAGCAATAAAAGGTTTAGTTTTTATTTTGCAGTAAATTGATAACAGGTTACCTTCTAAGAAAGATAACTATGTAAGTATATAAGCTTGAAAATCGTTCTGTTTTAAAAACAAGAAAAATATATTATTTTAAGCGCTATATTACTAAAAAGTATTACTATTAAAGATAATGTATAGAAACTAAGGTATTTGAATGTTTAAGATGTAATTGATTAGGTTAGATTTCATACAATTCTTGAAGTACTAGTTAAAAACTAAACAAACTAAACTTTAAATAAAATCAAAAAGGTCTAAATCTATACATAAAAATGCTTTTTTAGTAACCAGATTTGCTTTATGTTATTGCAATTTTCAGATATTAGTTTTTCTTATTAATTGTTATCACTAAATAGTTTGTACAACACGTATACAATCATGATTATCTACTTCCTTCCAATAGTGGTGTTTGGTGGATTGTTATGGGAACATAAATTGATTATGATGTCATTGTCGTTGGCTTACGGCTGCCTCGTGCTTCAAATTTTTGCCGAAAGCGTCTCAACTGATAAGCTTATGACGTATTACCAGGGTAGAAAGATAGCTGAATATCTTGAAGCAAAAAGAGGAATCTCTGCAGTTCAAGCTCAACAAGAAACAAAAGAAGCTGTTTTTAAAGGTATTCGCTGGATTCTCTGTGTGAGTGTGTTCACACTTTTGTGTGCTTTACATCAGTTGTACTAATCATTATGAAATTTGCTTATTGTTTTTGTAAAAAAGTACATTAAATATGCCTCATTTTGATATTAAAAACATTTTTTTGTTTAATTTTTTTCTTATAAACTGTGTTCAGACCCCTTATTTATGTTTAAGTTCAATGCTTTACTTCTCTTTTTCAAATCTCTGCTGAATTCAATAAATTAATGCATTCACAAAAAATACTGCTAGCCTTATTTACAGTAATCTAAGTAATTTAATTTTGAACAAGTCAGCAACAGAAAGTTTTGTTAACTAAAAGTTAAATATAAGTGAATAAAGCTATTAATTTGTATATTAAACGATAATAAAAGCGCTCAAAAAGTTTGGTTAAGGACCTGGTGTACTAAGGAACCTTCTGGTTATCGAGTCATACACCACATGCTTATAAAGTTTTCTACTAGCCTTTACACATAGTTTTTTATTTAAATCTTAAGTATTAAAACAAACAGTTAAACGAAATGCAAATGAAAGAAAATAAAACTGAACGAAAATTAACTGAATTTTGTGTTAACTAATTTACCACGAGTCTTTTTTAGTAACATAAGAACTAAAAAACTTAAAAACACACATATTCAAAGTTTAAAAAATTGTCAAGATCGAAAATAAAATAACTTAGTTTTTAACAACCAATGAATCAAAATTTAGAAGATACAAAAATTTTATAATTTGAAAAGGAGTGTTTTCAATAAATTTGACTTTCCCTAAATATAAAGCTTAGTATTTTAGGCGTCAGCTGCAGTTCTGAGGTCGCTTCTGATTGGATTATATTTTATTATTTTTATTTTAAGTTTTAATTAATGAAACTTGTTTTTCTCGATTAGTTTTCTATACATTTTGGTAGAATGGGTTAAGTTTGAGGGTATAGATTGGAATTTTTGTAAGGTAATTTATGGATCAGGGTTTAGAATTTTAGATGTTCTGTTAAGTATTTAGTATTTTAATTTAATAATTATCCAGCAAGGCTTTAACTTTAAATTAAAGTACAAAAACCAAAATCACTAAAAACAGATATAATGTAGAAAAAATGTTAATTATTTAATCGCAGTAAAACATTTTTTTTTCAGTTCAAACTTTTATCCCAACTACTGTTATTTATATAAGTTACTCTTTAGTTTTTATGGTTACAAGTTCTTGTTAGTATTTATCTTTACACATATTAATATTTTTTAGAATGTTACTTATTCGTTACAAAACTATTTGTTATTTATTCAAAAAAACTAAAATAACGAAATAACGAATAGTAATTGTTTTTCTTTTATTTAAGGGAATTTTTATTAAGTATAAAACAATATATAAGTAATTTTAAACACATTAGATTTATATGACTTACTTAATTTAACTAAGTCTTAATCCTAGACAAACTTAGTCTATAAACTGTATAAATTATTTTTACTTAAAGGTTTTTTGTACACCACACCAGCTCTTAGGAACCCTTTTATTGTTATTCATTAAATATACTCTGTAACGATAAACAATGTTAATATAAAATAACACTATATATGTATAGCAGAATGTAAAATGCAAACTGTAATTACTTATAACATTTTTTATTATCTTGTTTAAGTAGTAACAGTCATTTATCCAATTGATTTACTTGGTACAAAAGTATAAAAACTGTATGTCAACATCAAATAATAAAACTTTTGGTGTACAATACTTTTCATTTATATTAATCTAAATCGTTTCTTAAACTATTTATTACTTATAAACCTATGTAATGTAAAATCCTAGCACACATTATCAAATTAAAACAAACTCTAACACAAACTATTAAACATAAACTTGTCCTTTTTAGTAAATAGTAAAAATATATAAAAAACCGTGTTATAACTTAATTCAAAAAATTTTCACTTTTTTACATATAACTATAAAGTAGTTGAAAATTATAAAAAGCCTTTTAGTGTACTTTAAACAGAGATGATACGATAGATGATAGCAAATTTGAATAAAAATAAATTATATTAAGATTAATTTTAAATAGCATTTTTCACATTTTAACCAAAACAATTAAGAAACTACAAATAAAATATTTAATTATGAAATTAAATCTAAATTACAGGCTGCTATTTTTTTAGTCCATTTCAATTCCTAAAAAAAAATATTATTAATGCAACTTATTACTTATTAAGATTTTTAAATGATCAAGATACTTTTTAAAAAGCTCTTCCTTGCATATTTTACTAGATACAAATTAGTTAATGACAAAATCAAAATTACTAAAGTAGTGTGTTGATTAGCAAATATATATATATATATATATAGTATGTTGTTTGTTTTGGTCATGATTATGTTCAATATTAAGTAATCACACAAGGGTCAACTTTGTTTGTTTTCTATTTGTTTTATTCATAACGATGCTATAATACCATTAGTATTAACTACTGTAGATATAACTTGGTGTTTTTTTTATAAACTATTCACTAACACTAATAAAACGTTAAACCAAGTTCAAATATTTTAAAGGGAAACACTAAAAATACCTAAACCACTTAATATTTTTAAAGATTGAAAATGTGTTCACATTTAACAAAAATAAACAAATTATTAAGAACAAATATGCTAAAATTAATATTCTGCTTAGCTTCTTTCTCATAGCTGCGTTTCTTATATCTCGTTCAATGTATTGTCAGTAGTATTAATCAGATATAAATGGTTTTTTAGAGCTAGAAACTTAACTGTACAACTTTTAGTTTAGTGTTTTTTATATAACATATTCACTTAATGCAACTGTAAGCAAATTTTTTTTTAAACAATTAACTATAAATTTAAATAATAAAGCAATTGTAAAAGGTATCATCAAAATTAAATTAGTACTTGTGAACAAAAATTCTTTTAGTTTGCATTTTTAATTTCTGCAATATACATTTGTTTTTTTTTTAATTTTTTGTTTTAAAACCAGTTTTTTGGTGTAATTAGAAAATTTATAATTAGATTTGTAGATCTTTTTCCTGTTTCAAACTTAACTTTAATCAAAAGTTAATGATGTACAGTTATTATTTTTGTTTTAACACTTCTAGTTGTATAAGTTTCTAGCCATATATGTTTATAACTTCAGACTGAGTTATGAAAAATTTTTGTTAGCAATAAAAGGTTTAGTTTTTATTTTGCAGTAAATTGATAACAGGTTACCTTCTAAGAAAGATAACTATGTAAGTATATAAGCTTGAAAATCATTCTGTTTTAAAAACAAGAAAAATATATTATTTTAAACGCTATATTACTAAAAAGTATTACTATTAAAGATAATGTATAGAAACTAAGGTATTTGAATATTTAAGATGTAATTGATTAGGTTAGATTTCATACAATTCTTGAAGTACTAGTTAAAAACTTAACAAACTATACTTTAAATAAAATCAAAAAGGTCTAAATCTATACATAAAAATGCTTTTTCAGTAACCAGATTTGCTTTATATTATTGCAATTTTCAGATATTAGTTTTTCTTATTAATTGTTATCACTAAATAGTTTGTACAGCACGTATACAATCATGATTATCTACTTCCTTCCAATAGTGGTGTTTGGTGGATTGTTATGGGAACATAAATTGATTATGATGTCATTGTCGTTGGCTTACGGCTGCCTCGTGCTTCAAGTTTTTGCCGAAAGCGTCTCAACTGATAAGCTTATGACGTATTACCAGGGTAGAAAGATAGCTGAATATCTTGAAGCAAAAAGAGGAATCTCTGCAGTTCAAGCTCAACAAGAAACAAAAGAAGCTATTTTTAAAGGTATTCGCTGGATTCTCTGTGTGAGTGTGTTCACACTTTTGTGTGCTTTACATCAGTTGTACTAATCATTATGAAATTTGCTTACTGTTTTTGTAAAAAAGTACATTAAATATGCCTCATTTTGATATTAAAAACATTTTTTTGTCTAAATTTTTTCTTATAAACTGTGTTCAGACCCCTTATTTGTGTTTAAGTTCAATGCTTTACTTCTCTTCTTCAAATCTCTGCTAAATACAATAAATTAATGCATTCACCATAAATACTGCTAGTCTTTATTTTAAATGAGTCAGCGACATACATTTTTGTTAACTAAAAGTTAAATATAAGTGAATAAAGCTATTAATTTGTATATTAAACGATAATAAAAGCGCTCAAAAAGTTTGGTTTAAGGACCTGGTGTACTAAGGAACCTTCTGGTTATCGAGTCATACACCACATGCTTATAAAGTTTTCCACTAGCTTTTACACATAGTTATTTAAATCTTTAGGAATAAAACAAGCAGTTAGAAGAAATGCAAATGAAAGAAAATAAAACTGAACGAAAATTAACTGAATTTTGTGTTAACTAATGTACTACGAGTCTTGTTTAGTAATATAAGAACTAAAAAACTTATAACTTTAAATTAACTTTTAAACAGAGATAAACAACACTAATTACAAACGTGTGGATACTATAATTATAGTTTACAATCTCTCTAAAGAAAATAAAATTTTATGCGCTCAAATAGTTTTACGAAAAATTTTTATGAAGTATTTTGTGCTGAAAAAGTTTATTTTTATTTTATTTAATAATTAAACTTGAACAGTAGAAATTATTTTAGATTTTAATAGTTAAATAAACTATCGTTAAGTTTATAAGAATTTTAAAGAAGTGATATTTACAATAACTGAACTTAACTTTTAAAATTTAAAATATAAAGATAAGTACTGTAAAATTTATGTATTTAATAAAATAAGAAAAAAAAACAATTATAATTTTAACAAAAATGATATCAACAATAACAAATTTCCTTCTATTTTAAAATATTTCTTTTTTGAATACTTGAATCGAGATATTTTTTAAAAAGCTCTTCCTTGCTTAATATACTAGATACAAATTAGTTACTGACAAAAATAAAAATTACTGTGGTAATCTGTTGGTTAAACTTTTAACATTTATATATATATATATATATATATAGAATTAAGTTATCTAACTTGATAAATCAAATCTTTCACACTGAGCCCACCTTAAGGGCTTTATTAATAAAAAGGTCAAAGACGGCAATAGTAAAATATGTAGGCTGTGTCTCAAAGAACCAACAGCCGTAGTATATGCACTGAAAGACAAGAGATGCCTAAATAAAAGATGCTTTAACCAAATAGGTTTATTACTTACAAGTAGCTCAATATAGTTACAAACTTATTCCTAAGTTAGGAATAAAACAAACTTTGAATAAATGTAATCTACTTTATTTTCAATAATAATGCTTAGTTCTGAAGAAAGAAACTATTAAATCACGACACAAATAAAATCTATAAAAAGTATTAACAATCGTAAAGTTGTATAAATACTAACATCAACTCCGCGATGTAGACGTTTGCTTTATTCTCGAAATTTGTGAATAAAACATTGAACTAAATCGAAACTTGATCGTAACGCGGAATAACTAAGCAACTAACTTTAACGCGTATTTGAAAGACAAACGCCGATATATACGCGTCGGAATGAAATTAACTCCTTAAAATAAAATAATTGTTTGTTTTTAATACTGGAAGCACGTCACAAAACTGCGTAAAACAGTTTACAACATCCGCTTTAAAATACGAAAATGAGATGTTAATATCATTACATTATTTCTTTGTAAATTTTTAATTTAGTGTTTAAAGCTAGGTTTTAAATAATTTAAATCCTTAAAATCCTACTTAACCTTAACTTTTTTATAATTGTTAAAAGGGCGGGTCAAAAAAAAGTAAGAAAAAGAAACTGTATTACTTGTTATCTTAAAAATTACATAATTTACAAAAATTAAGATAAAACAAAACATAAGGACAAAGTAAAAATGATAGTCATTAGTTGTCTTCCGGCTTCTTGTTCTTGGGCTTCTTGGACTCGAGCTTTTTCTATTCCGGCATTTCTCTTCCGGTTTCTTCTTCTACGGTGATTTATTTAGCAGCAACGAATTGTCTTAATTTGCTTGTTCTTCTCTAAACTTCAAATTGAAAAATACATCGAAGTCACTTGTTGGCGTAGAAAAAACTCATCTTTTCATTGTCCATCATTGTAGTATTAATTCATTATACAAAAATAAGCAGCTCAAAAAAATCTTTTGAGATATTCTTTCAAGAAAGTTCAGTAAAAGCTATTATGTTACTTTGCCAAAAGACGATAACGAAACTGTCAGTATATACTTTTAAACCCACAATTTTATACAAAACAAAAAAAAAATTAAGCATTTAAAGATGCATTGAATAGAGAATTAATAGTTTAAAACACATGAAACATTTTAATTTTGTTTTTAACGTAAAAAAACATATTTTCTTAATATTTAACTCGCAAATTTTAAAAAACAAAATAAATAACATTTTCTTAAAGTGTTTTACAAAACAATAAGTAGTATTTTCATGCACAAACTTTTATAGGGTTCAAGTATAAAGTATTTCTTTTTAAAGTGACACAAAACTGAAGCATTATAGAAATTTATAAAGAGAAAAATTTAGCGAGTGCTTTTTTTCGATCGTTAACAGTCAAAACTTAATGGGAGTTGAAAGTACTTTTAAATTCAAAATTTATAGAAAAATTTTATCACGAGTCGAATTTGAAAGCTTTAAACTTGAACTTGATTATTTTACGAGCAAAAATCTGATAAATCAGTTTTGTTTTAAAGTTAGTATAAAATGTAGTTACTAAAATTTTAAAATAAAAATAGGCTTATTAAACTTTTTATTGTATAATTGTTATGTCTTAGCTTTTAATTAATAGTTCAATTACCAAACTGTAATTTATAATATAAAAAACTTTATAAGACATCAATAAAAGTAAAAAAGCTATAAACTTTACAACTCAGAAATTTTATCAGAAAAGAATACAAATTAAATACACTTAATAGTTTCTTTCAGTTTAAATTCTTAAAAATATTACCTGAGTTTTAAAAAAAATTTAAATAGATTTTCATGTTAATAAAAAGTTACAACTTTTTACCTTTATTAAAGTCTGTTTCGTTAGTTTTGTGAAAATATTTATATTTTATCTTCAAAATGCTTTGTGATAAATGTTAAAAGTTTTAGACCTGCTATTAGTAATTCTGACTCTTTTCTATTCTGTGTTACAATTTCTTATTTATTAAAGGAATCAAATACTGCAAAATTGTTTTTCTCTTTAGCTAATATGTTGCTTGATACACTAGTTTCTGATTTTGTTTTTGAAGAATCGCAATAGCCTGAGTCTTGTTTATAACTTTTAAGCTGCAATGTTTGTACTTTATGTTTTGGTTCGCTATCATATTTTTTATTGTAACTGCTATTTTTCTGCTGTTGGTTTCGATGTTTTTCTTTCATTAGTTTACCTTGTTTTGCTGTAAAAGCAAAAGCTTGCTTATAAGCTCTACTAGCTTTTCTTTTCTGCTGTTGGGGGTTACTCGAACAACAGTTTTCGTTGAATCTTTTTTGTTAAAATTTTTGGTTGTAGTTTGATTTCTTATCTACAGCATACTTGGACCCTTGAACTGTTTTACCATTAGGACTTGTCACGTTTGCGGATTCTGACATATCATTTTTACCTACAACAAAATCAAACTGGACTTTTTCTCCTTGTGCAAGAGACCTTAAGAATTTGTTAGGGTTGTTTTTGATGATAGCTGTACAATGAACAAAAATATCGCTGTTCCGATCATCACGTTGAATAAAACCGTAACCCTTGCGAACATTAAACTATACTACTTGACCAGTCACTCCAAATGCTATAGTGTTTTTGGTTACCTGAGCTTTTTCTTTGGCTGTTTGAAACTCTTTGGTTGTATTAGATGTTTTTGTAGGTAAGTGTTGATGACATGACAAACACTGTGCTATGTTAATAGCATTACTACTATTCCCATTGTATGATTTTTTTGGTTTAAGATTATCTCTATCTTGATTATGTTGACGATAATTGTAATTATGATTAATACCATTATCTCGTAAATGAAAATTTTGTTGATTTTTAGGACGAACTCGCCTATGGTAACTTATTTTAGACTTATAATGATTTTGCTTATACTGCTGTAGTCTATCGTAATTAACTTGCTTAGGTATTAATGCGTTTTATTTATAAGCATTCCATATGGCTTGTCCTTTTCTTTTAAAAACTTTTAAGCTTTCATCAAAATATTTTCTAATCTTATCTTTGATCGAAAAAGCGTTAAGTATGCAAGAAAAAACTTAATTCTGTCCTGCTCTGGACATTTGGCCCAACTTACGGCTGTAGCAAATATTTTATTAAAGTTTGTACACTCATTCCAAATTGGGATTTATCTAAAATTTCAGCTAAGTGATTGTCCCTATTGATAAAAAAGTTTTTTAAAGAACTGTAATTTCTTTCACCTCGTTCTGTCATTTTATAATAGCCTGACAACTCTTCTCTCGGCCAAAACCCAGTTAAAAATTTATACATTTCTGTATTACTAGAAATTACTTCATTCAAGATTTCCTCCTCGAAAAATCTAATAATATCACGAGGGTTTCTTACTAAGTCTAATCTTTTAAACATTTTACTTAGTCTTTGCGCCTTAAATGTGTCGCTAAAATTATTAAAACTATTTTGATTACTAGTTTCGTAATCATCGTAAAAATGTTCGCGTTTTTCTAGCATCTCACGTTCGTAATGTGTTGATCTAGTATGCTTTAACTTATTATTTAACTTTTTTATTTGCTTTTGCAAAATTTTGAACTCTACTTCATTTGTAAGCTGCTTAATTTCGCTTAATTTTCTTAATTGTTGTTTAATGCTGCTTAATGGATAAAATTCAGCATTATATTTCATCATCTCTGCTTGACGAGAATTATGATTGATATCGTCATTGTTGTTTGTGTGCATTTATTCTGTTGACTGCTTAAAGATTCCTAATCAGAAGATTCAAGGTTCTTAATAGACACTGCGTGTTTCCACTTTAACCAAATAGGTTATTTTAATGATGTTTATGTTTATGTCTTAACTACGTAGTCTCCAGTAACTTACTAACTGACAGCTTTAGTTACAAGTAGCTACAATTATAAGTTACAAAACTATTTCCTAAGTTATGAATAAAACAAACTTTGAATAAATGCAATCTACTTTATTTTCAATAATAATGCTTAGTTCTGAAGAAAGAAACTATTAAATCACGACACAAATAAAATCTATAAAAAGTATTAAGAATCGTAAAGTTATATAAATACTAACATCAACTCCGCGATGTAGACGTTTTCTTTATTCTCGAAATTTGTGAATAAAACATTGAACTAAATCGAAACTTGCTCGTAACGCAGAATAACTAAGCAACTAACTTTAACGCGTATTTGAAAGACAAACGCCGATATATACGCGTCGGAATGATAACAACTTTAAAGTTTAACAAGTTTTAATTTCATCTTAAAATAATCTAAATTTCAATTTGTATCTAAATTTTATCTTTATCTCTTTCAATTATCTGTCCTAATATATAGTTACTCATTGAAGTTTTATGAGTTTTTGCCAGTTTATTGTCGATTGGTAAATTAATTTTTGCACAAGCCGTTTTGCATGATTTTTAATAGTTCCAAAATTACGTCATAATGTATTTATGCTAAAATTTTTAACTTTTATTTGTGTTTTTTGTTTTGTGCTTTATTTTAAACTTGTTTTGAAGCTGATGAGTGCATGGGCACGAAACTAGAGTCCTCTGAGTTTTGCATCTTTAAATAATCCTTTTTATTAATAAAGCCCTTAAGGTGGGCTCGTTATGAAAGATTTAATTTATCAAGTTAAATATCTTAATTCTATAAATATATATATAGTTGTTTTTGTGGTCATGAACATGTTAAATATCGAAAAATCACACAAGGTACAGCTTTGTACGTTTATTTTGAGACACAGTTTTATTAAATAACAGTGCGCTAATACCATTAGTACTAGCAAACTCGGCTTGGTGTTTACTTCAATAAATTAATCGCTTACACTAATAATAGCGTTTTAAAAATTCAAATACTTTAAAATAAAAACTAAAACTATCCAAATTCTTTGATATTTTTACATATGGAACTTCCATAATGGAAGTGTTTTAATTTTCCATAAAAATAACTAAAATTATAATAACAAATATGCTAAAAAACTATCTTCTGCTTCTTTGTCATAGCTAAACCTCTTATAATTCGTTTTATAATGTATTGTCAAGTAGTTTAAATTGTTTTAGTTCAGTCAGAAATTTAGTCAAAAAATTTTTAGTGTAATTATTTTTTATAACATAAGAACTTTATGGAACAGTTTGTAAGCAAGTGTGCTTTTTAAATAGTTAACTTTAAATAATTAGGCTTTAAAAACAGGTATCATTAAAGTTAAGTAATTACTTGTAAACAAAATAATTTTAGCTCATTATAATAATTCTAGCAAAAAAACGTTGTTTTTTTTAATACTTTTAGTTTTTAAAACTATATTTTTAAATAATTTTCACGATTTTACCGTTTAATTTGTTGATTTTTTACTTGTTTTACACTTAACTTTATACAAATTGTGTAGATGTACAGTTATCATTCTATTCTAACACTTACAATTAAATAATACTTTAACTATATATGTGTTTTACTCTAGACTAGAGTTTCCAAAACCTTTTTTTGAAAAAGCCTTCATTAAAGATTTGAAAAAAACTATGGCCACCTATAACAAAATTACTCAAAAAGTACCATTAAAACCTCCTATAAACGTTTTTCTTTTTGCTTTTTATCTGCAACTCCA